>NW_022103938.1:598386-604174 GCF_000313985.2 Echinops telfairi
GTCGGGAAGGTGAGCATCATAGAATGCCAAATCTGCTTTTGTCTTATTGTTTCTGTTAGGTTTTCTACCCAGTTTGTGAAGCACAGAAGGAGTGAATGCTTAGAGACAATAACTGATGCAAGGGTTTGTTGGGGGAGGATGGGAAGGATGAGATTTGGGGGGCAAACAATGCAGGAGGGAGAGGTAGCATTAGAACTGATAGTGATGATGTATATACAAATCTTTTAACTATGAAAGCATATGATAGGTGAATACTAAGAACTACTTTTAAAAGCATGACCCATGGTGAAGGAGGAGGGGTTTTAGCTTAGGAGGTATTGAGTTTATGTTAATGGTGGTAGAATAATTTTGGAAAGAATATCAGTAGTGGTTATAGAAATTGTTGAATTGGAGAATGTATATGTTTTTGCCACAATACAAATTGGCAGGCGGATCTGAACTGCCACCCTCACAGTTGGCAGCCCTATACTCAATATTGTGTCACCAGGGACCCTTGCCTTTGGACAAGTCACCATAAATTGTTGGTACATTGCAAGTAATTGTACATCATTAGTTTTAATATGTAAGTATTAGCATGCCGTAGTGCACACAGGAGTCCTTGGTGTTGTGGCTAAATACTTTCCTAACAGGAAAGTTAGCAGTCAGCAGTTCTAACCCACCAACTAACTGCTCCATAATCCCTGATAGAAGCCACCACTCTGCATTTGTTTTATTCCCTATGTCTCAAGGTTTTCCAGTTTGCTCTAATGGCCACACTGAAATCAACATAAAGGAAAATAGCTCATGTAGTTGTGGGTGCTGGTAAATGTAAAATTTTGACATTGGCTTGGGGGCTCTTCTCATCCCAAAGGCTACAGAAGTTGGTGAAATCATGTCAGAGGAAGCCACAATTCAAGTGCCTGGAATCAGGACTGACAGAAAGGTAAAGCAGATGTCAGGGTCTGAAGGACACTGCTAGCTTTTCTTGCTGGAAGTGAGATTCCACCCCTTGTAACTAAGATGGCTCACTTTATCCCTAATGGGAAGGTAATCCCTAGCAACTTAATCAAACAATCGTTCTTGGCACAGCCTTCCCAATTCACTGACTCCCAAGTTAGGAAGAAAGAGAAGTTTATTAGGTTACTAGCAAGGTGGCCAATAGCCACACACACTATCTTAGTGGTGTCTTGATTGAGAGCATATAACTTTTAACTTTGGAATTTACACAATGGGGTGTCATGTACAGATATTTTACATTAACTCTGGTTTCAGGGTCACCTTGGGTAACAGTCATTGACTGAGCAAGCAAACTGAACCATAAGCTTCTTTAACTCTTAGGCCTATTTCAGGATGTTTCTGTTGACTAATTAGATAGCAGGTTAATAAGACACTTAGATTTATTTGGCCTTTTAAAAAAATCATTTTATTAGGGGCTCATACAACTCTTATCACAATCCATACACACATCAATGTGTAAAGCACATTTGTACATTCATTGCCCTCATCATTCTCAGAACATTTGCTCTCCACTTAAGCCCCTAGCATCAGGTCTTCATTTTTTTCTCCACCCTCCCTGCTCTCCCCTCCCTCATGAACCCTTGATAATTTATAAATTATAATTTTGTCATATTTTGCACTGTCCGACGTCTCCCTTCACCCACTTTGCTCGTGTCCATCCCCCAGGAAGGAGGTTTATGTAGATCCTTTGTAATTGGTTCCCTCTTTCCACCCCACCCTCCCTCTACCCTCCTGGTATTGTCCTTCTCACCACTGGTCCTGAAGGGATCATCTGCCCTGGATTCCCTGTGTTTCCAGTTCCTATCTGTACCAGTGTACATCTTCTGGTCTAGCCAGATTTGTAAGGTAGAATTGGGATCATGATAGGGGGCAGGGGGGAAAAGGGGGAATCATTTAGGAACTAGAGGAAAGTTGTATGTTTCATCGTTGCTACACTGCATCCTGACTGGCTCATCTCCTCCCCGCGACCCTTCTGTAAGGGAATGTCCAATTGCCTACAGATGGGCTTTGGGTCTCCACTCCACACTCTCCCTCATTCACAATGGTATAATTTTTTGTTCTGATGATGCCTGATACCTACAGGCTGGTGTGCTTCCATGTGGACTTTGTTGCTATATCCAACCTGTTTGTCTCTGAGCAATGTAGCAAGTTATAAAAATCCTAGAGACTGCATTTAGTAAGGTGGGTTTTGCTAACTAACTTGGGTTATGTATTGGAAAACACAATGAACTGAGAGACTGGAAACAGTATTCTGGTGCTGAGTCACTAATTGGGTCAGCTGAAACCAAACGCACTGCCATCGAGGTGATACTGACTCCTTGCAACCCCATAAGACAGTAAATTGCCCCGTTAGTTTCTGAGAATCTGGATCAAGGATAAATTTCTTAGCCTCAGGTGACTCCTTTGGAAAAAAGAACTCATTAAAGTGGATTAATTCAAATGCCCTTTAAATTTGCTGCTGTCAAGTACCCATCTTATAACCCCATGTATGCAGATTTGAACTCCCTAGGGCTCTCAGAAATGTAGCCATGTCTCTCCTGGGGCATCTCCAGGTTAAGTTCAAACCGTTCAATATTTAGTACTGTGTATTACATCGGGCCTCGGATATACATGGCTGCGTTTGTTCAGGTGCCATAGGGTCTATTCAGACTCATGACAGCCCCACTCAATTCAGGAGAACTACCCTGTAGTGTTTTCTCTGCTGTAAGATTTATAGACCACATCACCAGATCTTCTGACTCAGAGTCACTCTAGACAGTAGATGAGAACTGCCCCTTTGGGTTTCTGAGGCCATAAATTTTTAAAGGAACAGATTGCTTCATGGGTTTGAATTGCTGACCTTGTGGTTAGCAACCCGAAGCATAACCCATTAAACCACCAAGGCACACGAGGGAGTTAAACCTGGAAAACAGGATCAGCTTCCCAAAGAAATAACATAATTAAAGAACTAAAATATGTGCTCATAGTTAAAGACTAGGTTCGAGGAGAGGAGTTACAGAGACAAAAGAATTTATGTGAAGGGGGCAAAAGGGGAAGAAGAGAATGATATATAAAGAGCAGAATCTGGCCATGAAGCAAGAAATATGCTCAGTGCCATGGGACTTAAAAAAACAACTGCCACTGAGTTCATTCTGACTCATGGTGGCCCTAAAAGACAGAGTAAAACTACCCTTGGGGGTTTCTGAGACTCTTAACTCAAGAGTAAATAGCCTTACTTTTCTGCAAAGCTCCTGGTGCTTTTGAAATGCCCACCTACAGGGTTAGCAGCCCAACACAATCCACCACACCAGCAGGCCTCTTGAAGTTGAATTGCTAATTGACTGCTCAAATGATCCCTTGCCAGAAAGGTCTGGTACCTTTTACACTTCTCCAGCTTAAAAGAGAGCAGTGAGATATAGCCTATTGTTGTAACTGTTCTGATGTGTTCAAGAGCTCTTGCTTGGTCTCTCAAACTGAAGAATGGACTCAAACCACAAATGTCGAACAGAAAGCAAAGGTGTTTTTTGGAAAGGAGAGAAAAGCACCTGATGCAGCAGGCTGGGACTTGAATGAGTTGCTGCTGAATGAACTGTGTAGGGGCTTTAATGAGATGTGGGGTACAGTCATTGACTGTCTTCAGGTTGTGAATGGACCTGGGTCTGATCCTATTTCTCAGTTCCAATCACAAACCTGGTCATACTCTGCCCATGGCTGGGTCTTGCACAGGCATGGACAAGAAACTAAGCAACGGGTCAGCAAAAAGGATTTTGGGTTTGCTGACTTGGGAGTTAACATCAGCCTCAGGATCTGGTGCCTGCTGGCTTAAGATTTAAATTGTCTGCGGCTGTTGAAATCACCCTTCCAGACATCCTGCAGCTTCCAAGACTCCCTGTCTGACTTCTTTTCCCTCACTCTGCCTTCAGGCTCTCACTCTCTTAGAAGTAAGGACATGTTTTTAAACTTCTGTGGGCACTGCATGCTGTTCTATCTAATGCAGACCCAGACTCAGCTCACAAACAGCTGCCAGGTCCAAAATGAGATGGCCTAATGCAATGACCTCTACCCTGGAGAACTGATGCTGGCAGCTAGCACCGCCGGAGGGAGGACCTGCCAGATCTTTCTAGTGAGAAATATATAATTAGAGCAGAGAAATCTAACATTATGGAAGAAGGCTGAGCCAAGGACTGATTTTCTTAAGGAATGATACTTGAAAACGTTTCTGCTTCAAAGATAGAACAGGATCTGTGGTTTAATGCATGCATAAGCTCTTAGAAGCTTCAATTAGAAATACAATATGATCCAGCAATCCCACGACTTGGTATATATCCTAGAGAAATAAATGGCAAGGCAGAGATTGATCTCTGAACACCCATGTTCTTCACAGTACTATTCAAAGTAACAAAAGGATGGAAACAACCTAATGCCAACATTTAGTTTGGATGACTGGATTAACAAGGTATGGCATTTACACACAATGGAATACTGCCCAGTGTTTAAAAATAGCACTGAATCTGGGAAGCACCTCACAACATGTTGAACCTGGAAGGCATTAGGCTGAGTGACACAAGTCAGTCACAAAAGGACAAATATTGTATAAGGCCACTATTGCGCAAGGCCATGGAAAGGTTTTCACACTAAAGGAAACATTCTTTGATGGCTATTGGGGTGGGAAGGGAAGGAAAAGTAAATTAACTAGAATGTAGGCTTATTAACTTGGGTGCTGGGGAACATAATATACAATAAGAGGGCAATCTGCAAAATATAATAGAGTCAGAAGACACTGGGGGAAGTGTAAGAATTAAAGACAACAGAAGTCAATATTGCTATATATATATGTATATATATACAACCCTGCAGTAGTGGTGGCCTACAAATGTATGCATTGCTAGACACCTAAGAAGAATGAGTGTGTGAGTGAGAGTATATTCATGAGTATATAAAGAGGATATTCCTATATGTGTATTTATTTACCTATGTTGCAAATATATCCATTCATATGGTGGAGGCACAGTTATGAGAACTTAGACATCACCAGTCACTTTAAGGGAATGAGTAATGTGGCCTGGTGGCTCAGAACCATGGTTTCTAGATTCCTAAATTCAATTGACATACATAGTTTACAAAGACAATGCTCTAAATTGTACTTCAGTGAGTTGTGACTGGGCTCTAAAGGCTCTTGAGCAACCATGTAAAGTGCAATTATTGGTCGCTCCCTGTCTGGAGGAAAGAAGAGGGATGCAAATAGAACACACATGGAAATAATTAGTCCAATGGACTGATGAAAACTCAGTTTTCATGACCCTGAAATCAGAACTAGATGGTGTCAGACTACCATTAACAACTGCTCTGAAAGGGGTAACGTTAGAAAGTCCTAAGTAGAATGGGAGAAAGTATGGAACAAAGCTCAAAACAACAAAAGAAAGATCAGGCTTACGGTCAGGTAGACTGGTATCCCTTGGCCTCCCTTCAGTCTGGAACTAAGATCACCCCATGGCAATAGACAAGTCTCTAAGGGGAACAATGTACTAGTGAAGTAGACACACTGTACAATAATCAACTGTTTGCGATCAAAAGGGCAGCATTTACCCAAGGAGGGTTAGGAAACAAGAAGGATCCTGTATGGAAAACAGGAAGAAAATGGGATAAGGGGTGTTACATTGTGGGGATTTCAATAAATAACATAATTTGTTAGACAAAAAATTTTTACTTTGTAAACCTTTAAGAAATACTCAATAAAAAGTCATGCGGGAGGGAGGGGAAAAATGAGGACCTAATGTCGGGGGTTTAAATGGAGAGAAAATGTTTTGAGAAA
>NW_022103938.1:604487-633725 GCF_000313985.2 Echinops telfairi
AAAAAAAAAAAGTGAAAGAAAAAAAACAGCAAGGAAACAGATTAGAGGTCTCTGATTCATTTGTGTTCTCTCTTGCTTCCATTTATAATATACGAGGGGATATCCCCCAAACCTGGAATTTCCCCCACCCCAAGCTATCTATTTAATTTTTTTTTTTTTAACAATCTTATCGCCTTCAAAGTACTCTCGATTGCACTTAGTATATTTGTCAAATCTGCGATTCCATTCTTGGAAACAGTTTTCAAACTCATCTGTTTGGATAGTTCACAGCACCTTCCTGATTTTTTTTCTTCATATCTTCTGTGTCATCAAATCTTTGTCTTTCCATGTCTCTTCATTTGCAGAAACAAAAAGAAGTCACATAGAGCAAGATCAGGTGAGGAAGGTGCGTGGGGCAAGAGAGGCATGTGGTTTTTGCCAAAAATTGGTGCACCAAGATGGCAGCATGAGCAGGTGCATTGTCGTGGTGGCAAAACCAGTCCCCTGTCTGCCACAAATCAGGCCTTTTTGTTGTTGCACACTGTTATGCAATGTTTTCAGAATCCCTAAATAGAGTTTGCTTGATTAACACTCTGACCTGGTGAAACGAACTCCAAAGGCATTACAAGTCAACATTGTAAGTTGCGTAAGTAGATGGACATCCAGAACAAGCTCTGTCATCAATTAACATTTAACCTTTTTGAAATGAGTAAACCATTTTGTACACTTGTGTTTTCCCCATAGCGCTGTCCTTGTAAGCTGTGTTCAACATCACAACAGTTTTTACTAGTCTCATAGCTGCACAGTGTTCTCATAAATTGTCCATCACAGAAAAAATGAGGTTCGAGCAAAATTGTTTTTATGAAAAATTTCAGTGACTAAGGAGAACCCAGGCAATGCCACTGGGTACACTAACTCAGAGAAAATTTCACATGCTTGCCTCGTGGGGAAAAATGCATACTACAAAATCAGTTCTGGGGGTGGGGGGTGGGGGGAAAGGTGGGGGCTGGGAATGCAAAAAAAAAAATCAGTTCTGTTTGTTGTTGTTTGTGAGGGGGTACTACAGATTCATAAAGAGAGGTTCTTTTTAACTCACCAACTATTAAGTGAGAAAAATTATTGTTGCACTATTTTTAATGTAAAATGATGTTACATAAAGGAGACTTAAATAAACAGGACAACACGTGCCTGTTAGTTTGTACTACTGTGTTACTGTGATGCTGGAAGGCATGTCACTGGTATTACAAATTCCAGTGGGTTCATTCAAGGTGAAAGAGTTCCAGCAGAACTTCCAGACTAAGAACAGACTATGAAGAAGGAATAGGCTGTCCACTTCTGAGGTATTCATCATCATTATCATCATCATCCTCTTCCTCCTCTCACTGCCATCCAACTGATTCCAAATCATAGTGATCCTACAGGACAGGGTAGAACTGTCCCTGTGGGTTTCCAAGACTAAATTTTCAGAGGAGTAGAAAATCTCATCTTTCTCCTGAGAAGCTGCTGGTGGTTTTGAACTGCTGACCTTGTTAATAGCCCAGCACATGACCACCACACCACCAGAGCTCCTTCAAACTCAGTGCCATCCAGCTGTTTCCTAATCATAGAAACTCTATAGGACAAAGTAGACATGCCCCTGTGAGTTTCTTAGATCGACTCGTTATGAGAGTAGAAAGCCTCATCTTTTTCCCAAGGAGTGCCTGGTAGTTTCGAACTGATGACCTTGTGATTGTCAGCCCAAGTATAAACCAATACACCACCAGAGCTGAAGAATTAGTCACTGAAAAGTGTGTGAATATCAGTGAAATATTGTCATAGACAGTGCCAAAGCTGCCCACTTCTAAGGGATTAGCCACTGAAAAACATAAATAGCAATAGAACATTGTCAGATATAGTGCCTGAAGACAAGCACACGTTGGAAAAAACTCAAAATGTAACTGAAGAAGAGCTGCCTTCTCAACGCAGAGTCGACTGTGATGACATGAACGGAGAATGGAAGAAATGATGAAGTAAAAAGCTGAATAGAAATTTTCAAAGAGTAGCCTTTGGGACCTTCATTTACTGATAGGCATGAATGAAAATGAGAAGAAACAGAAACAGTTGTAAACATCCATTAATAATCAGAACATGAAATCTAATAAAGTTGGAATTTGTCAAAAAATAAAGTGGGGTGCATAAAGATCAATATCCTCGGCATTAATGAATTGAAATAGACTGGTATTGGCTATTTTGAATCAGACATTCATGTAAGAATTACACATTCAAGAGGAATGACATCACATTCATCATTAAAAGGGACATGTGCTTGACACAATGGATGTATGTATGGATTGTGGTAAGAGTTGTACGAGCCCCAATAAAATGACTTAATTTAAAAAAAAAGACATTTCAAGATCTACCTAGAAATACAATGCTCTCGGTGAGATATAGTATCTAACCTCCTCTAAGGAAATCCAGTTACTATAACCATTATTCAAAAATATATAACACCAACCACTAAAGCTGGTGATAAATAAATGCAAGAATGCCACAAACTGTTTTAGTCTGAAATGGTTCAAACATGCAATCAAGATGTATTGATAATTATTGGTGATTGGAATGCAAAAGTTTGAAACAAAGAAGAAGGAACAGTAGTTGGAAAATGTGGCCTTAGTGGTAGAAACCAAGCTGAAGATCAAATGATGGGAATTTTGCAAGACCAATGACTTCTTCATTGCAAATATCTTTTTTCAGCAACTTAACAGTTGAGTGTGCACATGGAGCTCACCAGATTAAACACACAAGAACCAAAGCGACTGCATCTGTGGCAAGAGTTAATGGAGCAGCTCAAATACCTTCAGGGACTGACCATGAGGCAGACCATCAACTGCTCCTATGTAAGTCCAGGTTGAAGCTGAAGAAAATTTAAATACGTCCATGAGAGCCCAAAATACAACCATATGTATAACCCATCTGAATTTCAAGAACATCTCAAGAATAGAGCTGAATCACTGAACACTAATAAGAGAAGACCTGGCATGTGGTGGGATGACATCAATAACGTCCTATATAAAGGAAGCAAAAGGACACCAAAGAGACAAGAAAAAAAGAAAAGATCAAAGGGATGTCAGAAGAGATTTTGAAATTTGCTCTTAGTCATAAAGTAGCGAGAGCAAATGAAAAAAACAATGATGACAAGAGCTGACCAGAAACTTTCAGAGTGCAGCTGGAGAAAATAAAATAGAATGTTATAGTGGAAGGGGCCAGAGCCTGGCATTAGAGTGTCAAAAAGAAAGAGCACACTTGGATTATCTCAAACTGAAAGAACTGAAGAAAAAAAATTCAAGCCTTTTGTTGTAATATCGAAGGATATTATTATATTTCTTAGCCAAAAGCATCTTGAATGAAACTATAGTAAGAAAAAAATGGTTTTAAAGCAGACTTACTTTAGGGAACTCAATGATTAAAAAGATGCAGCTT
Organism: Echinops telfairi; assembly: GCF_000313985.2. Classification (NCBI taxonomy): domain Eukaryota; kingdom Metazoa; phylum Chordata; class Mammalia; order Afrosoricida; family Tenrecidae; genus Echinops; species Echinops telfairi. Next base: position 607,926 of record NW_022103938.1, read on the forward strand.
CCAGGAAAGGGCATACACGCACTTTCTCTAAGTCCATTCACTGTATCTTTTCCGAAAACAGTCCTGCTTAATCTGAAAGTTAATCTGGTATTTACAGCCAATATATTGTGGGCCTGTATTTTCTCAAAAACTTTTTGTTACATATAGACTCAGACTGTAATTTAAAAACACTTGGTTCCTTTTCTCAACCCCACTTCCCTTTTAATTTATAAATACCTCACCTTATTCTTCCGCCACAATATTTTCATTATTTATTATTATTTGCACATTATCTACATCATAGTTGCACCTTGACCAATATACTAAACCCTTAAGTACAAATATTTTTATATTCAGCCCCTGGAAAGCCATCAGATGTTTGCAGTTTTGCAAGATGAACAGACAGCTCTGGTTTTAAGAATTTAGTTTTAAATGGGATGAGGTCATTTGCACTTAATGTAGTCCCCAAATGTGGTAGTTACATAATCTAGTGTCAACTTGAGACTATTAAGAGTGAAGGGGTGGAGTTTAACCTGTCAATCAGGTTGCAGCTTGAGGATCTCATTTGGAGGCGCTACAGAGATTAATAACTCACTGTAGGCTAGACCCACACTCTCTGTTTGGTTTTCCTGTTGACAAGCCACAATGGAGCTATGCTGGTGAAGCCAGAGCCCTGGAGCTGGAGGAGCCACATGGAGAGAGACCCGTGCAAGCGCTGCGTTTTTCCACCACCACTGGATCCACAGATTTTCCACCCACTGGCTTGTGATCTTCCTGCATTTGGTGTCATTGCATGTGTTATGTGAGTCTAAAGAGAATCGAACATATGGGCTAATTTGGACTTATGGACTTGATCTGGACTGGGCTGGGATGTTTTCTTAATATACAATTACTATTTTAAATAAAGCTCTTTCTTATACACATGAGTGTCTATGAATTTGTTTCTATAGTCCACCCGGACTACCGCACCAAATGAATAAGAGAATGTGTAAAATGAAAAGGAGCTCTCTTGGGGTTTTGAAAGTCTGCTGCTGCACAATCCTGTCTGTCTTTATTCAAGAAGTTTGTTTGTAGTCATTTTTAGAAGCCAACTGGAAAGCCAACTCCTTCCCTTAGATGGATATCTAACTAGTAAGGGCATCAGCTACATGAAGAAAAAAATAAAAACAGCACCAGTTGAAGGGGACAAAGATCCAGAAGTCTAACCAGTAAGAGCATTTTAGACTCCTGTTCATCCCATCCTGAGGCTGCACATCGGATTGTGTTCCTGCCTCCCACTCTTCACTTACCCCTCACCACTCCTTCAGACCATCCTGACCACATACAGCTTCCATACCCACCTCCATCATGCTTCCGGCAGCATATTGAAACACCAATATCGAAGAAATTGTGGGAAAAGTATAGCTGCCTGATAAACCTGTATTTGTGCCCATTTCAAAGAAAGGTGACCCAATAGAATGTAGAAATTACCTAACATTACCATTAGTGCCACATGCAAGGTAAATTGTGCTGAAGATAATTCAAATCTGATTATAGCAGTTCATCAATAGGAAGCTGCCAGAAATTCGAGATGAATTCAGAAGAGGACATGTTCACCTGGCACAAGGGATATCATGGCTGATATTAGATGGATCTTGGCTGAACCAGAGAACACCAGAAAAATGTTCACGTGTGTGTGTGTTATTTTTATAGGGGGGGGCTGTTGTTTACTTGTGTTTTTTTAATTATTATTTTTTCATCATTTTACTGGGGGCTCGTACAACTCTTATCACAATCCATCCATTCATCCATTGTGTCAAGTACATTTGTACATTTGTTGCCATCATAATTTTCAAAACATTTTCTTTCTACTTGAGTTTTTACTTGTGTTTTTATGGACTATGCAAAGGCATTCAATTGTGTGGATTATAATAAGCTATGGATAATATTACATTGTGTTCCTATAGAAGCAGTACACAGACCAAGGAGCATTTGTTATAATACAACAAGGGAATAATGTATGGTTTAAAATCATGAAAGATGTATGTCAGGGTTGTATTCTTTCACCATTCCTATTCCATCTGTATGCTGAGCAAATAATCTAAGAAATTGGGCTATCTGTACAAGAATTAGAGGATCAAATGAAGGATATGCAGATGACACAGCTCTGCTTGCTGAAAGGGAGGAAGACTTGAACCATTTGCTGATGAAGATGAAGGATTGCAAACTGTGCTGGTTAGATTTTATGTCTGCTTGATCCTGTGTGGAATTATAGGGGTGGAGTCTGGCCTGTCAATCAGGTCACTGCCTGATGATGCCTCCTTGGGCGTGTGGCCTTTTTATAGCACAGATACTGTGTGTTAGTCTAGGTTGACTAGAGAAACACATCGAGGGAGACTCTTGTACAAGAAAGAGCTTTACATGCAGAGTAATTGTATATTAAGAAAACCTCCCAGCCCATTCCAGATCAAGTCCATAAGTTTGATTTTACCCCATATGTCAATACTAGTCCATAAATTACTCTTTAGACTTACACAGCCATGCAATGATGCTGAATGCAGGAAGATCACAGGCCAGTGGGTGGAAAGTCTTGTGAATCTAGTGGCGGGGGAAGCCTCTCAGTGCTGGCATGGGTCTCCAAGTGCCTCCTCCAGCTCCAGGACTCTGGCTTTGTCAGCGTAGCTCCATGTGGCTTGTCAACAGGAATGTGTAGCTGAAAGTATGTGTCTGGCCTCAAGTGAGCTATTTATATTTATCTCTGTGGTGCCTCCAAACGATTTCATCAAGCTGGGACCTGATTGACAAGCTAAACATCACCCTTTAACTCTTAATAGTCTCAAGTTGACACGAGATTATGTAATTAACACATACCGAGAACCTCTCTCTCTGACCCTTTGCCTTCCACCTCTCTGGGACTCTGTTTCTGCCTCCAGGTGCTGCCCTGTGTGGGCCATCAGCCTTGAGAGTTGTCGGGGGCCCTGCCATGTTTCCATGCAACTTGGGTCCATGGAAACTCTGCCTTCATCATGTGCCTGTGATCTCTCTGCTTCCTGCTTCATCTTTCTGCATCATTGGTGTGCAGTTACATGAGTCTGAATAGGGCTCCTGCTAGCATAGGCTAGCATCTTATACCCGGAGCTCAATTGGACTGGGCTTGGATATCTTCTTAATATAAAATTACTTCTTGATACAAAGTTCTTTCTTTTACATATATGAGTGTCACTGATTGTGTTTCTTTAGACAACCCAGCCTGACACTCAACTCAATATGAAGAAAGCCAAAATCATCATACCCTAACCAACAGAAAACATCATGATAAATGAAGAAAAGAGATTGTCAAGGATTTCATTGTGTTTAGTTTCACGATCAATGCTCGTTGAAGCAACAATAAAAAATATCAGAGGCAAAAAAGAAAGAAAGAAATCAGAGGAGAGAGAGCACTAGAACTGTTTATGATGGTGTATATACAACTCTTTGAAAAAGTTATTTAGCCAGGGAAGTGTATGATCTGTGAAGATTATATCAAGAAAACTACTAAAAAATAAAAGAACCCAAACTTGACCAATGGTTACCATGAGCGAAGAAGAAAGTGTTGTTGCTTAGGGGGCATTGAATTTATGCTAATTCTAATGGAATAATCTGGGAAAGGATATCAATGATGGTTGTGCAACATGAAGAGTATAATCAATGCACTGAATTATATATATAGAAGTTGTGGAATTTGGAGAATGTTCTGTTGTGTATATTTTTGACACAATTTAGAAAAAATAATAATTACATGAATAGCAATGAATACAAGGAAGAAGAATATGTTCTAGAATTGAATGTGCTGATAATTGTACACCTCTCCTGGAGATGCTTGAATTATCGAATTGTATGACATGGATGAAATGATACTAAAGCTGTTGAAAAAAAGAAATCAAATGACGTACAGCATTGGGCAAATCAGCTGCACGAAACCTCTTCAACGTGCTAATGAGCAAGGCTGTCACCTGGAGGAGTGAGGCGCCCCGGACCCAAGCCATGGTCTTTTCAGTTGTCTCTAACGTAAGCGAATTGGACAATGAATGAGGAGGACTGCAGAAGAATTGATGCACTTATGTTACTGTGTTGACACAGAATATTGGAAGTACCACAAGAACAAACAAATCCGTCATGAAAGAAGTACAGCCAGAAGGCTCCTTTCAAGTGAGGCTATGAAGAATCCATCCCATGTTCTTTGGAAATGTTTTCAGGAAAGACCAGTTCCTGGAAAAGGACATCATGCTTGGTAAAGTAGAAGGCTAGGGAAAAAGAGGAAGCATTTTTAAAAGGATGGATTGACACGCTGGCTCTAACATGACAATTGTGAAGATAAAGCAGGACCAAGGCAGTATTTTGTGTTGCTGCACATAGTGTCACTATAAGTCAGAACGGACTTGACATTACTGAACAACAAGAAAACAAATAGAATGACAGCCCAAATTCGTGCCTTGAAGACACTATTGTAAAGATATCAATGCAATACCTATCAAAACCTCAACGGTCTTTTTTTGTAGAAATGGAGAAGCCAATTCTCAAATGTATATAGAATTTCAAGGTGTATTGGTAATTCAGTCATAGAATCTCTTGCATGTAGGAAGCTCAAGTTCAGTTCCTGGGCAGTCAGTGCTTGTCTGTTAATAGTGGGTTGCAAGTTGCTATGATGCTGAACAGGTTTCCGTGGAATTTTCCACGGAAGAAAGGCCTAGTGATCTGCAAAGTCAGCCAGTGAAAACCCTTTTGAGCCCAGTGCTCAGTGTGCAAGCTCTTGTGACTCAGAAGGGGGAGCGTTTGGTTCCATTTTGCATGGGGTTGTCGTAAGCAGAGGCCAACTCAGCAACAGCTAACAGCTGGATTGCCAGATCATTCTTGAAGAAGAACAGCAAAATCGGAGGACTGAGTCTTCCATATTTCCGAACCTTCTACAATGCTAGTAGTGAAAGCAATGTGGTACTAGTATAGGGACAGAAACCAATGGACTAGAATTGAGAATTCAGAAATAAACCCATACATTGTTATTGATTGAGTTCTGTTCCCCCCAAATATGTGTTGGAATTCTAACTCCTGTACCTGTGGATGCAATCCCATTTGGGGAATGTTTATTAATAAGGCTATTTCAGTATAGGATGTGTCTTAAGCCTAAAGGGTATTGAGATATTAGAAAAATCATATTTGGCACAAAGACACAGAAAAAAATGGGAAAAATAGATGCCATGTGGATATTGCCAAGGACCTGATGGATCCCAGGGTAACAGGATGAGGCACATAGTTTCTCCAAAAGTGGATAGAGGGAACCTTTCCCCCCGCCCCAGGAACTGATATGTTGAATTTGGATGTTTAACTTCCTAAATGATGATAAAATAAAGTTCTGTTTGTTAAAGCCACTCCCCTGTGGTGTTTCTGTTATAGTAGCACAGAGACTAAGACATACATCTATGCAATGTTGATTTTTGACAAGGGTGTCAAGTTCATTCAATAGGAAGACAATAGAAAGAATCGTCTTTTAAGTTAATGGTGCCAGGAGTTCCCACGTGCAAAAGAATTAAGTTGGAGCCTTACCTACTGCTTTACAAAAGCAACTCAAAATATATCTAAATATAACAACACTGTGAAGAAACCTTAGAGATCAATCTTCAAGGCTATGTATTTGGCAATAGATTCTTATAATATCAAAAGCATAAGCAACGAGAGAAAAACTATGTAAATTATACTTTATTAAAATAAAAAAAAATTTAAACGTTGTGTGCATCAACCAGCATGAGAAAACAGAACGGGAGAGAATATTTGCCAAGTATACATCCAATAAGGGTTTCCTGTCCAAATAAATAAAGCCCTCCTACGACTCAACAACAAAATGTCCAACAATCCAGTTCAAACATGGTCAAAGCGCTGGAATAGAAATTTATCCAAACGGTCAAATTATACAAATGGCTGATAAGTTCACATAAAGACCCTCAAAATCATTAATCAGAGAAATGCAAATCAAAACCACAATGAGCTATCCCTGTATCCTAATTAGCATTTCTGTTATAAAAAAAATCACAAAAAAGTGGAGAAAGAGGAACCTTGTTTGTTTTTGGTCTGAATGTAAAATAGTGTTGCTGCTGTGGAAACTAGTTAAACTGCCACCCCACTCAGGGGGATGAACAACAGAAACCATGTGGGAAGGGAGGTACAGTGGTTGGTGTAAGATATGAAAATAATAGTAATTTATAATTTAGCAAGGGGTCATGAGAGGGGAAGGGGAGAAGGAGGGAAAAACGAGTCGCTGATACCAAAAGCTCAAATGGAAAGTAGATGTTTAGAAAATAATGATGGCAGCACATGTACAAATATGCTTGATATAATTGATGTATGGATTGTTGTAAGATCCCCCAATAAAATAATCTTTTAAAAAAAAGAGCTATCACATGACATAGCAATTTCATTCCTAGGTATATGCCCAAAACACTTGAAAGCAAGGACTCAGACACTTCGGGACCAAGGTTCATTGCACCTTTATCCACAATAGCCAAAAGGCGGCATCAGCTCAAGTGTCCCTCAACAGATGGATAGGAAAACAAAATATGTTATACATCGATATAATGGGATATTTTTCAGTCATAAAAGCAAATTGACATCTTATACGTGCTACAATTTGGATGAAGCTTGAAACATTATGATAAATAAGGCTAATCAGAAGGACACATATTGTTTGATTACCCTTCTGTAAAATATCTGGAACTGGCATATCCATAGGTAAATGTTGAATTGCTAACCACAAGGTAGGCAGTACAAACCCTCCAACTGCTCCTTAGGAGAAAGGTGAGACTATTTGCTCCTCTAAAACCTCAGAGATCTCCTAAAGGGTCACTATGAGTCAAAATCGATTCAATGGCAGTTTGTGGGGGAGAGGTATAGAAACAAAAAATAGATGAGAGGTGCTGGTTGGTGCTTGGAAATGGGGAATTATTGAATAATGGGTGCTGAGTTTCTGGGTGATGACAAAAATTGGAAATAGACAGTGGTGATGCTTGCGCCACATGGCACCATTAATTCATGTCACTGGGTTATATGTGTTTAAAAGAAGACAAAGTAATACTTTCCAAAATATTTCTTGAAACCAACATTATCCTAATGCCCAAACCAAACCAGGGAAAGACATTAAAAGGAGAATGAGAGGGCAAAGTCCTTCATGAACATGTGTTCCAAATTAAGAGAATTTTATATCAACTCCAATGGTACATTAAAAAAAACTACATAGGAAGGTGGAATTTGCCCAAGAAAGTTAGGTTGGTTTTAACATTTTAAAAAACCAGCATGATTTACCATGTTATCGGACTAAAAGAGATAGACCACATGATTTCAATTAGATTAAAAATAATAGTAGCGATTCAACAGCCACTGCTGATTTTTTTCAAAACCCACAAAAATAAGCAAGCAAACAAAGAAAACAGAAAATTTCTCAGCAAAGAATAGGAGAGAACTTAATCAATGTGATTTAAACAAAACACACACAAAACCAAAAAAACCCTACATCTACCAAACTATGCTTAAGGGTAAAAAACGGAAGGCTTCCCACTGAGATCAGGAATCAGTGTAATTAATACTAGAGGCTCTATGTCTTGTAGTAAGATCAGCAAAAGGGGGCAGGGTGAGCTTTCAGATTGGGAAGAAAGAAATAAAGCTGTCCTTGTTTGTAGAGAATCGAGTTTACTGAATCAAAAAGGGAAAGATGGAGGAGACTGCACGTCCTACCACTAAGTCTAACTACATGTCCTGGACATTATATATGTAACAATCATAAGGAGGACTCTGATAGAAAAGGGCAGACTGAAGAGGGACCTCAAGATTTGAAGAATGGCATGATGACTTAGCTGAATCTTTATTTTAAAGGCCCATTGTACAATCAACATCACAATGAGCTGGAGAACATTTTCTTCTTCCTTGTGCTTCTTTTTATTAGCTCCCCATTTACCTTCAACTTCCCCTGCCATGTCCCCTAGAGACCATTAATTCAGGTGCTGTCTATAGATTCGCCCATCCTGAATTTCACATACCAAAACACATTTAAAGACAAACAAAAAAGCCAATACAAAAACAAAATAATATCGTCATAAACCTCATTTGAAAAGAACGAAGAAAATATTAAAAATGAGAACAACTTTAAAATGGGTCAAAAAGGATATCGAATGATATGGTGTTAGATTTTAATCTATGTACATCTGTCAAAATCCACTTTACAATGCGTTCTGAATGATATCAAGGCTATTCACATCTCTGGTCTATGTTCAGAGGCTATTGCCAGAAGATTAATTCACATGTATTTTTCCTTTACTTTTTTTTTAAACTGATAGAACTTTTAAATGGGTCAGAAGGGGATCAAATAAGAGGTTTATTTTCACCTTACTATATCCACTATAATTCTATCTACAATACTCTGTTGGATAACAAACCTATTTATATCCAACTGTGATCAGAGGAGATTCATCAGAGATTTAATCTATGTGTGGATAGGCAAATGGATTTTGGGTTTTGAATGTCATTCATAGCCTTCTGCCAACTAGGTGTTCACAATTTAAGCTCTGATACCATTCCCTTCTTTGGATTTGGATTTTATTATTTACAATCCTTGTATCACACAGGCTGGTCTGTTTCTTTCGTGTGGACTTGGTTGACACTTCACGTAGATGGCTGCTTGTTTGAAGAGACGTCTTTAAGACCCCAGACACTGTTCTTTCTGATAGCTGGGCACCATCTAGTTTCTTCACCATACTTTCCAATAGCACTTATACCATCATTGATCTCTTTATGAGGGTAAGTATCAAACAGAGCCATGTCATAAGAACTAATTGTACTTAGATTGGGGTTATAATTACATGTGAGTCCAAGATCCATTCATATATCTATGATTTGTATAAGTCTCTGGTTCACCTTAGAGACATCATTGTAATTTTATGTTAGAAAACATTATCAATCATCTCCCTGAGACATCAGATAATTCTGTTGATAGTGTCATTAATTTAGCTGATGGTATAGAATTTAAAACACAGTTGAGAAAAGGATATTATACATATATAAACTGGCTACAACCTGCAATACATGATTAATGTGCACAGATTAAACTCTTAAGTGACTGGGTACTATTTACATAGGTGTGTCAGTCTGGGTAAACTAGGGAAACAAGTCCACAGAAATTCATATGTATAAGAGAGAGTTTTATATAAAGGATAAGTGTGCAACAAGAAAACATCCCCACCCAGTGCTGCCCAAGCCCATTAGCCCATATGTCCGACACCAATCCACAAAGTCCTCCTCCATCTCACAAAACACACACAATGACGCTGACTGCAGGAGGAAAGCCAAATCAGTGAACGTGTAAGCATCTCAGCGCAGCCAGGGGTCTCCACATGGGTGCTCCAGCACCCAGGGATGCATCAGGGTAGGTCCCTGTGACTTCTCCTCAGGGATGTGAGGAAGCGAGCCTTGCCAGATGAAGCAGGAACTGGGTAAGGCAGCTGCACTCTGGTCCGACCATCACAAAACAAGAGACCCGAGAACTAGAAAGGCGAGGCTCACTGAGCCATTTATCTCTCCACCCTTCAATTAATCCCACATGTGCTTATCGGCCAGGTTGGCACAATAAACTTTAATTATCTCAGTGGGGTTTGGCGAAAAGGCAAAACCAGGCCTACCGGATAAATACATTTCTTTTTAAAATTTTTGCACAGAGAGCAAGTTTATTTGGTGACTGCTGCTGGAGACAAGATGGGAGAGATGCTGTGACAGTGAGGAGGCCTTTGGAACGGCATTCGGTTAGTCTTACATGGGAAAAGGCACTGGGCTCTGGGGCCACGGGAAGGGCTGCCCTCAGTTGCTCAGCACCATCAGGAAGGGCTCGTCCTAGTTGGTACACCCATGACTGTCCTTGGGGCCCCGTCACCAGCATCTCTACTTCTTCCTCCGTCATCTCCTCGTCCAATGTGACAAGGGCATGCCGGATTTCAGCCCCCATGACGGTGCCGTTCCCTTCCTTGTCAAACACCCGAAGGCTTTCAGTGTGGCTCCCGTAGGTACCCTAGTCCTTGTTCTTGGCCGCAGTCTGCAGCACGGGCAGGAAGGGCTCAAAGTCCAGCCCCTTCCCATTCATCTCATCACTCTTGGGGTTCCCCAGCACCTTGAGCATCTCGCGTTGGTGGGGTGCTGGCCCAGGGCCCTCATCACGTCCCCACCCTGGCTGACAGGATCTTGCCATCACCCATTGGGTCAAACAGCTGGAAGGCCTCCTTGAACTCCGTGGTCTGGTCCTCGGTGAAGTCACACATCTTGACTGCTCAGGCTCCGGCACCTTTTCCTGCAGTAATGGCGAATACATATCTTCCTAAAGCAAGGAGGACGTTAAAATAGTGGTAGTCCTGGGCCACCATTCATTGGGCACCCTCAAGACAAGAGAACTGAGCCAAAGTCTAAGGACCCCCAGTTCTATACCCTTGGTGTAGCAGCCATCTGTCACACTGTGAAGTTCCTTCCCCCCTTAAGTCCAAGGGCTACAGGTAAGTTTGAGGCAGAGCCTCTTTAGTGGGATTTCCACAGCAAGTCTTTCTGAACACCCTCACGTTTAACCTCTCTGTTGCTTTCCATTTAAGATGGTTTACTGCAGTCACCAGAGAGTTAGATCTTACTTTTTAAATCCAAGCTAACATTTTCTGCTCTTATAGATTTTAAACAATTGACTTTTAATTTAATTAGCAACAGGACTAAGTTCAAGTGTGTTGTTTTATCCATTTTTCTTTGTTGTTTCTTTTCTATTCTTCCTGCCTTCGTTGGCACGCTTTTTTTTTTTTTTCAAATTCCAGTCTATTCCCTCTGTTGGATTATTCTACCTTTTTTGGCGGTTGTTCTAAGATTCATGTTATATATATTCAAGTTATTATAGTGTACCTCTAAATAATATTTCACTCCATGTACAAAAATCTTACAGCAACATATGTCTATGTCAAATATTTTAGCTTTACATATGTTATAAACTCCAAAGTATATTGTTATTGTTTGGCTCTGGGCAGGTAATTGTATTTTATTTATTTTTTTTTTTCACTGTCATTGAGTCTATTCTGACTCCTAGTAACCCGACAAGACAGCGTAGAACTTCTCCTATGAGTTCCAAGACTGTAACTCTTCATAGGAGTAAAAAACATCCTTTACCCCACCCCCCACCCCCCAGGGTCTGGTGGTTTTGAACTGCTGACCTTGGGGCTAGCTTGTAGTAGCTTCTGTCAAGATGACTGCCTTAGAAACCCGCCGGGTGGGTGTCAGTTCTGCTCTGAGTCCAGCGGTCTCAATGGGGGCAGGCTGGTGTTTGGTTTGGGGAAAGCAAAATGCACATTGGATTTTGGGAACTTGCAAGGCATCGAAGGTGTAAGGCTTTGCCCTAGTCTTAGGTTGATGTGTAATGAAGTGGCAATGCGGTGGGTGGGTGTTGTACCTCGCTACATATGGAGGCAGTGGCAAAAATCCCGCCTTGCGTGTGGAAGGACCAGGTTAGGCGCCCAGCCAAGCCACCTCAGGTGGAGCTGCAGGCTTGTGTGCTGTTGTGGAGTTGAACAGCCTTAGCTCTTCAGCTAAGAGGAGGAAGAAAGGCCTGGTGGTGGACTTTGAAAAGTCAGCCAGTGGACGTCACGATGGTCCAGTCCACAGCCAATCATGGGGTCACTGTGAATCGGGGATCAACTGATGGCAGCTTGAAACAACACAGCGAAGGGACACCTGTGACTCCTAGGCCCCTCCCTCTGGCAGGGAGCAGTCCCCGGGGAGGGGTGGTGGTGATTCTGAGGATGGAGAGCCAGGTTTGGGGGTGGGGGGGGGGCAGGCAGCCTCGGTGAGCCCTGAGGCCTTCTCTTGCACCAAGCTGCTGAGACAGCCCCCGAAAGGGAGCTGAGAATTTGACGTTGGTGTCTCCCTCCAGAATCCGGAAGAGATGGCCCTGTTCTCCCCTGGGTTGCCAAGCAACAGTGAAGGCCTGAAGCTGAGCTCTGCGCAGTGCACCTGAAGCAGCGAGGGGGACCAGGTAAGAGGCACCCTTGGGCGTGCGTGCCCACACGGCCACCACTCCCCCAGCAGTGCCAGGCCTCATTGAACGTCTTGTCTTCGACGCGCCAGGCACCGTCCCAAGGTTGCTCTCCACATTGGATGGAAACGGGGAGGGGCCACACCCCAGGTCTAATCACACCAGTCCTAGTAGGAAAATAGAGGTCGGTACCCGGAGCACTTCCCCTGAGTGCAGCAGCACCCACTGCCCCCAGGGCCATCAGAAAGTCCAGAAGCCTGTGTGAGAATGTGCCCAAGTGGAGTGGGAACAGCCATCCAGAGAGTTAGTTCCCAGCTCACAGGGCCTCCATGGCACACTGGGGATTCTGAGACCCACACAGGAGGCTGACCCCCAGGAGCAGCCAGCGGGCTGCGGCTGGAGGATGCCTGCTCTCACCAGCCCTTGAACTACTCAAGAAGAGGCGGATGGGGAGCCAGCTCACAGATGCACCTCAAGGATGGGCTGCGGGGGTGAGGTAGGGGGAGGGGAGGGCCCCGAGGTGCAAATCACCTGCCCAAGGTCACCTGCCAGGCCTCCCCGAGTGGCAATGAGAAGCTGTCCATCTTGGAGAAGAGTCTACATGAATAATCCTCCAAGCCTCTCGCTCAGTGTGATTATACCGGTGTGATTATACGGCTGCAGGCGCTCCTTCATCTTGTGTCTGTTCCTGTGGACTCTGAGTACCAACCAGCCGGCTCTCGGCAGCCCTGGGCCTGGGAGGGAATCCGCAAACAGTCAAACGCTTGCCTGGGCTCTGGGACGTTGGGGGTCCTGGCTCTTTGTGTGGGAACTCCACAGCTCTGGGCCACCCTGCCCCATCCCCAGACCCCAGAGGCCTTTCATCCCCCGCACCTTCCTGTGGTGCCTAGCCGGGCTCTGGGACAACGTGCTTAAGACCCGTCTGCTAAGAGTCCGTTTCCATGTGCAATTTCAGATGGCTCTAGGAGCAGGGCAAAGAGAAGGGCGGAATTAATATACATTCGGTGACCTTGCCATCCAGTTGAGGACAACTGTCCCCATAAGACAGAGTGGAACGGCTCCTTAGGTCCTGAGACGGTACAGCTTTACTGGAGGGAGTGGACAGCCTCTTTTCCTGGCACGGCCTGTCGTGGGCTCAAACCACCCCATCTTGCACGTAGCGCCATGCTTAACCTAGGACGCCACCAGGGCTCCAGTGTATCGGAGTGGGACATGAGAGTGAGCCCCTGGCCCCATGATTGTGTTTTATTAGAATAGGTCAAGATTAAAAACTTCCACCCTGGGACTCATAAATGTGTTCTCACTACGAAAACATAACATTCCCGGGACCTGTGCATTATGAGGTCTCTCCACAAGGAACGAATGGAAGTATAAACTTCTTTTCAGACTTGTGTGATCTCTGGGAATTTTTCAGACTATTGCCTGTGGTGGTATCTCCTCCCCGTCACAAGTTGTTTCTTCTCACGGAAATCCCTAACTCAGTAAAACCATCAGGCTTGGATTTAGTCTCTTCTCTCTGGACTGGAGCCTGGTTAGTGTCCTCGCCCGAAAGCTGGGGGAAGGTGTATTTCCCTTGTTTTTTTGAGATGCCTGTGGTATGTTATTCAGTGTGAGAACATTGTTTCACATACTTTAAAATTTTTCAATAAAACTTGTTTATGAGGATAGGGCAAGAAGTGGAATTGTGCTTAAAAGCTTAAAGTGGGGGGGGGGAATCCAAGATTTCTGTTTTATTATCCCCTTTATATCAGGGAGCCCTAGTGGCAAAGTTATGCACCAGTCCACCAGACCCTCCACAGGAGACAGGTGAGTCTGCTTCCATGAGGATTTGGAAACCTTTTGGAACAGGTCCACTCTGTTCTATAAGGGTCACTAGGAGTGGGAATCAATCTGATAAACAATGGGGTCTGGGTTGGTTTATAGGTTTGTAGATTCAAATTACTTTATATCCTTACTCCCAGGTATCCTAACCCTTCTTCTAAGAAGTTTCTCCTTTTCTCCTTTGACTATTCATCAGTAATGCTATTTACTATTACATCTCTCTGTAAACCTGCTTTCTCAAAATATCTGATTCGTTCTTAGTAGTTTGTTTTGCCTCTTCAGTTCATTTTGCCCAATCTCCCAGTTGCCCAGCTTGCCGGGTTGCTCAAAGACATGCAAGCATCTTACGAAAATCTAGCATCTTCTCGGAATACATCGAGAAGTTCTCAATGGTCCCTGCAACCATTTTTCTTCCCAGCATGCATTTGAAAGACTGGCATTAGAGATGCTGAACAGATCTAACTCAGTAAGGTAAAACAGATCTGGACAAGTCACTTAGATCATCCTCCTGTCATTAGTTAAGTATATGTCTAAACAACCCTGGTCAAATATCGCTTGAGGTTAGTTTTATGTATCCCCCTGGCTGGAAGCTAGTACATACTTACTTAATCACTAATCTGGACATTAAAGGTCTTTTGTAGATGTGGTTCACATTCATAATCAATTGGCTCCTTAAGTAAAAACTATCTTCCAGGATGTGAGGGGTTGCAATCAGTTGCATCCAGTTGAATGGCTTCAAGAACAAAATCAAGGTTTCTCTGAGAAAGAAGAAATTCTGTCTGGAGAATTTCTACACTGTCAGCTCTTGCTTGAGAGTTTTCAGACTGATGCTACCGATTTCAAACTTATCACGAACAATTGTGAGTAAATTAATGCCTTGGAAGAAACCACACGTACAAATTGGGCTTTAAAAAAGTTCGTGGGAAAGTGCCATTATTTTTAATTCCGTTTTCCCCTGAACTTTTTGAAGTTCCCTCATACACCTACTGTTTCACTATACAGCCTGGGCTCATATAATCGCTATTTTAAAGATTAAATTTCTTCCTCTTGCATCCTACCCTAAATAAAATGCTAATTGCCTGGGAGGATGCTTCCTAATGACTAGGCGCATTTCTGCTTTTTTAAGCTATTTGTTTTTCCCCCCATTCTGTTTTTGTCTCTTGGATGGGTCTTTTGTACTCTGACTCCACCTACCGGATATAGGCTGAAATAACAATGAGTTTCTTCATCAGCTCACTTGCAAGCACACCAAAATCATTGCCGTCAAAGAGAATGCCACTTACAGTGAGTGACCCTGTAAGGCAGAGGAGAATGGCTCCGTAGGGTTTTGGAGGCTGTAAATATTCACGAAGCAGGCTGCCTCATCTGCAGAGCGGTTGGATGGTATGAACCCCTGACCTTTCGATTAGCAGCCACTGTGCCTCTCGGATTCCTTCGCTTCCTTCTACTTCCAAGAAAATGGATTTTATTATCATTGCTAGAGAGAGGCAACTCTACAAAATTAGTGCAATTCTTTGGATTTTTCAGCATAATCTAATCTTGCCCCATCAAGTTTCCACCAAATCTGTCCTAAAACTCTAACAAAGCCAAACAAAATCGCAAAACCTTTTTAGAGACACATGCTTGGAATGTATGCAGAATCCTATGGTGATAAGTTATTAAAGTTACCAAAAGTTACTTTCGTCTGCTAACTTTTCAGTCATTAAAGAAATGGAAGAAGTTCAAGACACATTCCACACAAACATCTAATTGATATTTGACAATAGCTCAGTGCTGAATTTATAAAAGTCCATGTAACTGCATAATTAATAGTTGCTCAGGGAATTACTATTAACATCTTAATTGATAACAGTCTGGTTTGGATTGATGCCAACTTCATTTCAATAGTATATTAAAAACTTTGTTCCCCTATCATTTTATGCTGCTATTGTCTAAAATTATATCTGTGTATCTATGAGTGTATCCATCAATATCAACTTATTATTTATTCATTATGCAACTTTTTAAAAGTTAGGAGAAAAGAGGGTGGAGTTACAAATAAAACATATATTTTATTTTATGTTTACTAAGTATTTACTTTTACCAGTATGCTTTATTACTTTATATGAACTTTTTGGGTCATGTAGTCACTTTTAAAACCATTTGAGGTAGAATTCACATACCACACAATGCACACATTTACAGCATACAAGTCAGTGGCTTTTTGTATAGTCACAGAACTGGACCACTATCACAACAGTCCACTCCAAAGCATTTCACCGTCACTCAGAGTCACCCCATTCCCATCAGCAGTCACTTCCTATTTTTCCTCAACCTCCAGGCTTAGACGACCACTCATCTCCCTTCAGTCTCTTCAGATTTGTCCACTCCGGCCATTTCACATAAGTAACATCATGCAATATGTAATCTTTTGTGACTGGCTTCTTTTGTATAGCAGGATGCTAGTAGATTTTTCCATGTTGCAAAATGTATTCCATCTCTTTTTATTGTCAAATAATAGCTAATTGTGTAGTTACACTGTGTTTTGTTTATTCACTTTTTAGCTGATGGTCATCTGAGTGGCTTCTACTTTGGGGCTATTATGACTCTGCTATTAGGAATACTTGTGCACAAGGTGCTGTGTGACACACGTCTTCCACATCCTTCGGGTATATTCTTTGGGGCAGAACCACTGGGTTGTATGTCAATACCTGTGTTTTGAGAAATTGCCACACTGTTTTCCAAATTGGCTATAAAGTTTTACATTCTCCTCCACAGTATATAGAATCTGAACATTCTAATTTCTCTGCATCCTCACCAACACTTGTTATTTGTCCTGGCACGTGGCCGCATTAGTTGGTATGAAGCGGTGTCTCACTCTGGGTTTGTTTTGCATTTCCCTGGGGGTTACTGATGTTGAGGCTCTTAGTGATGTATGTATTAGTGATTTGGATTCTTCTTTGGACATATGATGATTCGACTCTGTTGCCTGTTTGAAATACTGAGCCATTTATCAGCCAGTATGACCCTGTGCGTTTAGCACGGATCCTTTTTAGGAGTTTCGGGAAGTTCCCTTCTACTCCTGACTGGCTCATGTGTTTTGCCAACATTTGGTGGCATAGTGGATTATACGTTCGGCTGCTAGCTATAAGTTTGAAAACCACCAGCTGCTCCAACTAGGAAAGATGAGGCTTTCTACTCCCTTAAAGTTTTACCGTCTTGGAAACCCAACCTGTCTGATAGGGTCACTATGAATTGGAATTGACTTGCTGGCAGTGGGTTGTCATCGACTCATAATGACCCCATGTATTTCGGAGTAGAATTGGGCTCCACAATTCCCAGGGACTGTGATCATTCTGTAGATGGCCAGGGCATTTTTCTTTCTTCATAGCAAAGTATACTACTTCCTAGAATCCTTTTATTTCAACCAGAGAAACTCCCTCTGGTGCTTCTTGTAAACCATGTCTTTTAGTAAAGAACTCTCTGTTTTTAAAAATCTAAGGTTGTCTTTTTCTTCCTCTTTTTTTCCATGTTTGATGGATTGTTTGGGCAGATATAGAATGCTTGGATTTTCTTCTTTCCTTTCAGCGTTGAAAATGTGTCATCCCATTGTTTCTGGTCTCCATGGTTTCTGATGAGGTGTGAGTTGTAAATCTTACTGCGTCTTACTAGTGTGAGATGAGTTAGTTCTGTCTTGCTTTCGTGATTCTCTGTCTTTGGATTCAGGTGGATGGTTTAAGAGGGGATCTTTGGGAGTTGGGGCAGTTACATAATCTCCTACCAACTTGAGGCAAAGAGTGGAGTCTAGCCTGTCAATCCTGTCAAACAGGATTCTGGGAACTCCTGTCATCCTTGTCCTTCCTGGAGGTGGGGCACACACTCTGCTTCACATTCCATTGACAAGCCACATGGAGCTGTGCTGATGGCAACGAGAGCCCTGGAGCTGGAGGAGCCACCTGGAGAGCGGTGCGAGCGCTGAGATGCTTCCACAAGACTTTTCACCCACTGCCCTGTGATCTTCCTGCTTTGGGCATTGTTGCAAGTGTTGCATGAGTCTGCAGAAGATTTTATGGTCTAGTATTGGACCTAAGGGCTGATATCAGACGTATGGTTTAATATAGAGCTTACAGACTTGATCTCGACTGGGCCAGGATGTTTTCTTAATATACAATTACTCTTGGATATAAAACTGTCTTACACACATTTGGGTGTTTCTGGATTTGTTTCTCTAGTCAACCCAGACTAACACAGGAGTTTATATTACTTGTAGTTTATTGACTTTTTTGAATGTCATATAGTTTAGTTTTTCATCATATTTTAGTCATTTACGTTCTTTTTGTTCCTTTTTTAAAAAATTCAGATCATTAACTTTGTATTCAACATTTTTTTTTTATTAAATGATGTACAAATGCACTTTACACAATTGATGTATTCAACATGTAAGCAACCCACCAACCCCCAATAGTTTATCCCTCCCCCAACTCCCTGATTTCTTTTCTCCCTCTCGTGGACCACCATCTTCCACTTCACCCCGGTTAAAACTGCCTACAATCTAGTCTATTGCGTGATCTTCTCCCCTGTCCCCTCCCCGACCCTCCCCCGAACTTCAAGTCTGTTCTCTGTGGTATGACAATCTTTATCTTGTCGCCCCATCTCCCTTTATAACAATGGCCTCTTACAAAAGTTGCCCTTTTGTGCTTGGCTACCTTCATTCAGCCTAAAGCTCTCCAGGTCCCGCCCTCCGTGGCTCCATCATCGTCTTTCAGCCATGCACACTCGGCCGTGGAGTGTATGTACCAGTGTCTGGATCTCCTTCTCTGCTTAGAGGCGTTTTGCTTGTTTCCATCTTCTTGCTATTGGCTCTCCTTTGGAACTCCCACTGTGAGGAGGTGAATATGCTCCATGATGTACCAGGGATCTGTGACTCTGTTCACTTGGCTTCGTTTTTTGAGGGCGAAGGAGGGCACTTCTGTAGGAAGGATAATGTCAATAAGCCTTCTTTAATTTCATTTTTTCCCTTCTTTCTATTTAAATATGCTGTTGAACTCTTCTTGTGGATTTTTTCCATGATATTTTGGTTGTTTTTTCAACTCCAGAATTCTATTTTTCCCCCCAATTCTCTTTATTCATAGTCTCTATTAGGTGAAATCTCATTGTGCTAGTCCAGGTTGACTAGAGAAACAAATCAAGAGACACTCATATGTGTAAGAGAGAACTCAATATCAAAGAGCAATTGTAAATTAAGAAAACATCCCAGCCCAGTCCAGATCAAGTCCGTAAGCCCAATATTATCCTATATATCAATACTAGTCCATAAATTCCTCTTTAAACTCACACAGCCATGCAATGATCCTGAATACAGGAAGATGATAGGCCAGTGGGTGGAAAGTCTTGGGGATCCAGTGGTGGTGGAAGCATCTCAGTGCTGCCGTGGTCTCCACATGGCTCCTCCAGTTCCAGGGCTCTGGCTGTATCAGTGTAGCTCCATGTAGCTTGTCAGCAGGAAGATGCAGCAGAGAGGGTCTCCCATCTCCAGGGAGGAATACAGGAGTTCCCAGAATCCTCAGGAGAAGGCCATACCAACTGGAGGCCTCATTGGCTATGCCCTGATTGATAGGCTAGACTCCACCTCTTCACAAGTTGACAGAAGATTATGTAGCTGCCCCAGTCATTCTCATACTTTCCTTTAGTTTTGTAGACATAGTTTTCTTTTCTTTTCTATTTTAAATCATTTTACTGGGGCTTGTACAAGTCTTATCACAATCCATCCATCCATTGTGTCAACCATATGTTGTACATTTGTTGCCATTATCATTTTCAAAACATTTTCTTTTTTTATATATTGTGAAATATTTATTTCTAATTACAAATAAATGAAATTTTGTCTTGAAGCACTGTATAGCGTGGGTAACAGTCTGCCCCCCCCTTTTCTAAAACAGTCGTCTTATTGGGGGCTCGTACAACTCTTATCATAATCCATACATCCATCTACTGTGTCAAGCACATTTGTACATTTGTTGCCTTCATCATTCTCAAAGCATTTTCTTTCTACTTGAGCCCTTGGTATCAGCTTCTTATTTTCTCCCCTCCCTCCTCCGCCCTCCCTCCTTCCCCCTAATTCATACATTTTTTTTTCTTGTCTTACATTATCCACTGTCTCCCTTCACTCACTTTTCTGTTGTCCATCCTGCTGGGAGGGGTTATATGTAGATCATCGTGATTGGTTCCCTCTTTCTCCCCCCACCTCCCCCTTACCATCCTGGTATCGCTACTCTCAATATTGGTCCCGAGGTGTTTATCAGTCCTGGATTCCCTGTGTTTCAAGCTCTTATCTGTACCCATGTAAATGCTCTGGTCTAGCCAGATCTGTAAGGTAGAATTGGGGTCATGCTAGTGGGGGCGGGGGAGTATTAAAGAACTAGAGGAAAGTTGTGTGTTTTATCGGTGCTATACTGTGCCCTGAATGGCTTGTCTCTTCCTTGTGACCCTTCTGTAAGGGGATGTCCAATGGCCTCCAGATGAGCTTTGGGTCTCCACTCTGCACTCCCCCTCATTCACAACTATTTATTAAAATTAGGTTTATTGGCAAATAATTCCTATATCATATATTTAAGAGCTAAATCATATTAATAAAAGTTCTAAAAACATCACCACAATTTTAGAGTATTTTCTTCTTTCTCATACTAACAATAATGTTAGCTCCTCATTTCCACCCAACCTCTCCTCCCATGCCTCTAGGTAATTATTAATCCAATTACTGTCTCTATTGATTTCATTACCCTGGATTTCATATACAGAAAGTCATACAAAAACTTTAACAAAATAAAACAGAAAAATTTCAATCAAAAGAAAGTAGAAAATATTAAAAACTGAAATTTTTTTAAATGGGACAAAAGGGAGATAAAATTATAAGATATTACATTTTAGCCTAAGTACATTCGTCATAATTGATTTTGCAATGCTCTCTGTCTGAAAGCAAGACGATTCACGGCCCTGAACAATGGTGAGGGAATTCATTGGAGGGTTAATACATGTGCCCGCCCTGCCTGTGGATTTTGGACTTCCACTGTCTTCCCTAGCCTTCTGCAAACCAAGTATCTACAGCTTAAGCTCTGATGTCATTCCCTACTTTGGATTTGCATTTTATCATTTACAAACCTTGGATCACACAGGCTGGTGTGCTTCTTCCATGTGGACTTAGTTCAAGACTCACTTAGATGGCTGATTGTTTGACAGGCAGTTGACAGCTCTGCATAGTCTTCAGGAAGCAAACACTCAACGACATGCATCAGAGGTGAGAGCTTAGGGCTTCCTCCGGTCTTTTCTGAGTGTGTACATAACTTCCCACAGCACTGGTCATGTACATAGCTTTCTAAAGCCCCGGCAACCAGGCAGCTCTCTTCAAAGCCTCGGTGTTAGTCTGGGTACTTTAGAGAAACAAATCCACAGAAACTCATGTATAAGAGAGCATTTTATATAAAGGTTAAGTATGCATCAAGAAAACATCCCAACCCAGTGCTGCCCAAGCCCACAAGTCCAACATTAAACCATTAACTCATATGTCCGACACAAATCCACAAAGTCCTCCTCCATCTCACAAAACACACACTATGACACCGACTGCAGGGGGAAAGCCAAGTCAGTGGATGTATAAGCATCTCAGTGCTGGCAGGGGTTTCTACACTGTTGTTCCAGCACCCTGGGCTGCATCAGGGTAGGTCCATGTGGCTTCTCTTCAGGGATGTTTGCAGGAAGTGAGCCTTGCCAGCTAAAGCAGGGAACTGGCTAAGGCAGCTACACCCTGGTCCGACCATCAGAGAGCAAGAGACCCATGAGCTAGAAAGGCGAGGCTCACTGAGCCATTTATCTCTCCGCCCTTCAATTAATCCCACATGTGTTTATTGGCCAGGTTGGCACAATAAACTACCTAAGCCTCTAAAACAGTGGTTTTCAACCTTCCTAATGCCGTGACCCTTTAATATAGTTCCTCATGTTGTGGTGACCCCCCCCACCACAAAATTATTTTCGTTGCTACTTCACAACTGTAATTTTGCTACTGTTATGAATCATCAGGTAAATATCTGATATGCAGGATGTATTTTCATTGTTACAAATTGAACATAATTAATCAAAAACCAATATGTAATTATATATTGTGAAATATATATTGTACATATATTGTGAAATATTTATGTGTTTTCCGGATGATCTTAGGTGACCTCTGTGAAAGGGTTGTCTGATCCCCAAAGGGGTCGCGACCCACAGGTTGAGAACTGCTACTCTAAGGACATCTCATTCTATGAGCTTTCTTTTTTAGCATTTTTTGCCAAATGTATTGTTTATCCCAACTGTTATGAGTCATTTCAGAAATCCATAATGTTATAATGTCTAACAATTCCAACCCCAGGAGAATTTAGCCCTGGACAAATTCAAGTTGGTTAGATATTTTCATTGTTACAAATTGAACATAATTAATCAAAAACCAATATGTAATTATATATTGTGAAATATATATTGTACATATATTGTGAAATATTTATGTGTTTTCCGGATGATCTTAGGTGACCTCTGTGAAAGGGTTGTCTGATCCCCAAAGGGGTCGCGACCCACAGGTTGAGAACTGCTACTCTAAGGACATCTCATTCTATGAGCTTTCTTTTTTAGCATTTTTTGCCAAATGTATTGTTTATCCCAACTGTTATGAGTCATTTCAGAAATCCATAATGTTATAATGTCTAACAATTCCAACCCCAGGAGAATTTAGCCCTGGACAAATTCAAGTTGGTTAATAAAGATTAAAGGAGGTAAGCTTTCCTAGTAAATCTCCCAGGGAACCAGCAAGACAAAACCCAAACCCAGTGCCATTGGAGTGGATTCTGGTTTCCAAGACTGTAAGTCTTCATCGGCGTAGAAAATATCGTCTTTCTCTCACTGAGAGGCTGGTGGTTTGGAACTGCTGACCTTGCAGTTAGAAGTACAGTGAGTAACCTATACACCACCAGGGAGTCTCAAGTTAAATAATGGTATTTCTTCATGAATGAAGAGTTTTTTGCTTCTTCTGGTATTGGATAATTCAGGCTGCTATTTTTCAAGGCTACTGCTGAGCTGGGGAGTGGAGAAGGAAACAGAGGTAACTTAAAACACCACAAAGCTTTTTTTTATTTTTAGCAAGATCTTCCTGGGGTTGTTTTACGCCTTTGGCTAGTTTCCAGAGTTCTGAAAAAATTGAGTCAGACAGTATCTGCCAGTTCTGTGGTGTTTTTTTTATTATTTTTAATTATGTACATGTAGGGACAAACATTTGAAGGTCCTTATTTTAACATCCTTGCTAATGCCAATCCAATCCAATTTTGCTGTCCCTTACTCAATCATTCACATTTATTAAATGCCTGTCACACCCAGAAACTCCCCTAAGTGGGCTCTAGAGATAGCCTGTTCTTCCCTGGGGCTCAGACATTATATAATCATAGGGATAAGATCTTGGCTAGTAGTATTATGCAATTTTATCTAGATGTCTGGCCATGAAAATTTAATTTCCTACTTGTTGTCTTAAGGTAGGAAAAAAGGTATCGAATGCTTACTACGTGTCAGGCATTGCTGAGCTTCTAGGAAATCTTACTCCTCTCTTCCATCAACGCCTTCCAGTCTTTTCTTTTTTAGACAGTTTCATTGGCACGTCATCCATGTATCAGACAATTCAATAGTTCAACCGGATTACGTAGAGTTGCACACTCTTTACCAGTCCATTTTAGAACATTTTCTTTTTCCCCATACTCATTACTATTCATGCAATGTTTTTTTTTTCAACTTTGGCAAAAAAAAGTATACGCAACAAGACATTCTCCAATTAAACAGCGTCTATAATTCAGTGACAATGATGATACTATTCTTCACGATGAGCAACCATGATTATTATCCCTCTCCAAATTTGTCCACCACAACGAAAACAAACTCAATGTCCCCTAAGCAAAAAACTCTTCTTCCTTCACCCACGGTAACCATAGGTCAAGCCTTGTTTCTTTTCTTTTTTAAAAGTCGTTTTCTTCATAGAATATTCACAGACCATACCCTTCCGTAGTTAAACTGCTTCTAAAAGGAATTGCATATACATTGTTAAAAACAGCTCGAATGCTCTCTCCCACTCCTGCATCCACTGATAGCTCTCCAATTTACCGCCTGCCGCCGCGCCCCCAAGTGCCTTCAAGTCTTCTTCTCGAGAGGAAAGATTTTAACTTTACAGTAAATCCTTCTTTCTGCTCCATTGAGTCTGTGCCTGCTGGGGGGAAACAAGAACAGTATCAAACAATGGATGAATGTGGGCAACCAGGGTCTCACCGAGAAAACAGATGATGAGGGGTATCCTGCCCTTCTACAAGGACAAGTTAGGTCTTGATTGGAAAGAAGTTAAAAGTAGAAGAATAAATTGGTGAGGTAGTTACATAATTCTATGTCAATTTGATAAATAGAGTGAAGGGGTGGGGGATTGGCCTGTCAATCAGGTCACAACCTGATGATGCCTCCTGGTGGGTGTGACCGTCTCATGAGGATTCTGGGAACTTCCTCTCTCGTACTGAATGTGGGCCACACTCTCTCTCTGACTTGGTCTTCCTGCTGACAAGCCACACTGATGGCAGCCAGAGCCCTGGAGATGCGTCCACTGCCATTGGATCCACAAGACTTTTCACCCACTAGCCTGTGATCTTCCAGCATTAGCATCATTACATGTGCTGTGTGAGTCTGAAAAGGAATTATAGACTAGTATTGGACATATGTGCTAATATTGGACTTATGGCCTTGATCTGGATTGAGTTGGGTTTTCTCAATACTCAATTGCTCTTGGATATAAAGTTCTCTCTTACACTGGATTTGTTTCTCTAGTCAACCTGGCCTAACAGATAAAAAACATAATGAAAATCTGAATGGAAGAGGTTCCCTGAGGCTTCCTAGTTTCATGTGGTATTGCATCAAACCTTCTCTGACAAGTCTCCATCCCACAATAATAGCACACATTATATTCCGTGAAGGAGCCCTGGTGGCGTTGTGGTTACATTGGCTGCTATCCTGAAGATCCACTGTGACAAACCAACCCCAGCTCCTGGTGGTAAATTGGACCTTCCACTCCCATGAAGAGTTACAGTCTCAGAAACTCACAGAGGCTGTTCTACCCTGTCCTTTCAGGTGGCTATGAGTAGTGATGGCAGTAAATTAAAAATAAAATTAAGGTATTCAATCACATGCTGTTTGGTTGCATACCTTCAGTATTTTTCGTGCTGGCTATTAGGCATTTTGTGTTGGATATTTCTTATGTTCTCAAATATTTCCTTTGACGTCAAAGAAAAGACCTTCAAATACATTCCTTAATGCATTTTCTAATATAGTGAAGCTGTTATATATATATATAAAATCATTTTATTGGGGGTTCATACAACACTTATCACCATACATACATTATGTCAAGCACATTTGTACATTTGTTGCCATCATCATTCTCAAAACATTTTCTTTCTATTTGAGCCCTTTGTATCAGCTCCTCATTTCCCCCCTCCCTCCTCCACCATCCCTCCTTCCCTCCTTCACGAACCCTTGATAATTTATAACTTACTATTTTTTCATGTTTTACACTGTCCGATGTCTCCCTTCACTCACCTTTCTGTTGTCCCTCCCCCAAGGAGGGGGTTATATATAGATCATTGTGATCGGTTCCCCCTTTCTATGACACCTTCCCCTTATTGTCCTGGTATCACTACTCTCATTATTGGTCCTTAGGGGTTCATCTGTCCTGGATTCCCTGTGTTTCCAGTTCTTACCTGTACCAGTGTACATCCATTGGTCTAGCCAGATTTGTTGGGTAGAATTGGGGTCATGATAGTGGGGGCAGGGGGTAAGCATTAAAGAACTAGAGGAAAGTTGTATGTTTCATAGGTGCTATACTGCACCCTGAATGGATCGTCTCCTCCCCGAGACCCTTCTATAAGGGG
>NW_022103938.1:634752-653293 GCF_000313985.2 Echinops telfairi
GCAGGTCCTCTCTGCGCTTTGGCTGCTCTGAGCAGGAATATTGTCCTCAGGGCTTGGTGGGCCAGGATGTGTTCCACTCTCTCTTCCTCTCCCTTCATCTGCTCCTGTGTTCTCTGATCAGACATGTTCCTCTCCCTGAGCTGTAGCTTCAGTGCTGTCCTCTGAAGTGAATTCTTCTGCGGGGAGGAGGGGCTGTTCATGTAGTTGGGATTGGAGCCGGCCCCTCAGACTTCTCTATTGGTTCCCTGCTTCATGCCGGTATGTTGCATTTACATCCTGGAGCACTGAGTTGAAGTCTGGTCCCTCCTTCCCTGTGGAGACGTAAACAATAGCCTCCCCTTGGGTGGGTTAGTGCCCTGTTCCCCTACCACCCATCTCTCTTTTTGCCTTATTTCCCCCCTCCTTTTTTTCCCTCCCCTCCTTTTTAGTTGGCTACCATAGGTATCCCTAGATTTGGTCTGGCCTCTGCCATACTACCTGGATCTCACCCCCGGAATGTTTGTATACAGTAGCTTTTTCCCTATGCCCTTTTTGCATTGTTAAGCTTACCTCAGTGGACTCATGTTGTACTTGTCCTTTTGTGCTTGACTTACTTCACTTAGCTTCATTTCCTCCAGTTCTTCCCATGTGGTGATGTGCTTCATGCATTCATCACTGCTTTTTAGAGATGCATAGTACTCCACTGTATGTACATACCACAGTTTTTTAATCCATTTGTCTGTTGATGGAAATTTGGGGTGTTTCCAAATCCTTGCAATTGTGAACTGTGCCGCAATGCCCATTGGAGCACAGATGTCTGGCTGTGGTTTGTTTCTTGCCTTTTCTGGGTATATGCCCAGTAGGGGGATTGCTGGGTAGTATGGTAGCTCGATTTCCTTTTTTTTTTGTTTAGATAATGCCAAATCAATTTCCATGTTAAATAAATATTGGTTGGGGGGAAAAAGATCTCACTCCCTAAATATAATCCCGAGAGCAGGTGAGGCTGTCTACCCCCATAGAGAGTTACCGTCTTGGAACTCCACAAGGGCAGTTGTGGCTGTGTGTCTTTATCGACTCAATGGCGATGAATTTAAAAAGAAAAACCATCCTAACACTTAATCTTCACACTTCTCTTTTACGCATTTTCAGCTCTCTTTTTGTGCTCTAGAAACTCAATGTGGGTTCAGTACTACGTCCTGAGCTGGGTGGGGTTGGGCGGCACATACTTGAACTTCGGCAGATTGTTCAGTTTGCTTAGAAATGGGAAGGAGTGAAGCCTATAATCAGTCGAGTAGGGTGGAGGGAACAGAGGAGCAAGTAAAGCCCCAGCTTATAGCTGTTTCCTCCCTTTCTTTCTCTCAATACCGTGACGAGCTTTGATTAGCTCCTCCCTCCTCCACCTCTGCCTGGGGAGACAGAACTCAAGGCAGCAGCCTCACAGGGATCAAGCAGGGCTCTCTTTTTCCCCTCCTTTGGAATGAAGGGAGCAAAAAGCTGGCAGGTGGACCATCCCCCAGGATCAAAGCTATCCTCTGCAAGGGTAGAGTTGTTGCCAAGACACCGGACCAGAAACATTTTCCTTCACCGTGTTGATTGGTCCTTATCACCACATTTTTGGTGAGGATCGATGGCAAGTTTTTATCAGTATTCTTGAATCATAAGTATACATTAAAATACAGTTATGCCTGTAGATGACATACGTATTTAAAATATATATGTAGCAGAAATTAATAATATAGAGAGTATAAAATGATATATTCCCATTCTGACTCCAGAAATGCTTTTATGAGCAATAAAGCTTCAAGCACTCAAATGCTTCCCTTACGATGTCTGGGGAGGCTCAAACCCTCAAATTAGGTTCTAATGGCCAAGTAAACCAACTCCCTCCCAGAGCACCCATTAACAAGGCTCAGTTCTTTCTGGATGTGCCACATGACATGGTAATAATGGGCTTTGATGCAGGTGGTTGTTGAGATTACTTAACTCTGGACATTTTTCCCTCACAAATTCCAGTCTGATCAGTGAGTGAATAATTGCATTTCAGTGGCTTTTAGCATGAAGCACGAGAGATGAAAGTAGTTGGCCCCGTACTTAGGCAGGCAGTGGGGTAATGTAAATAATTCCCACTGGAAAAGCAATTCACCTCCTATGTTGGAGCTGGCATTGGTGGTCCCGGATGATTCCCCTTACCCAGAGCACAGAGGCAGAGCGAAGGAAACAAGGAGAGACAAGACTCAGGGAAACGAAGCTCCTACCCCATGTTTCCCTCAATAGCCGGTGATAGGGGCAAGCCTCAACCACGAGGTCCTTCAGGAATGTCCGTGTTCTGGAGTTTATTTTAACCCCAGTTCGATCCAAATTGACAGCAGACATGGGAAAATTCCCTCATGTTCACTCAAAATTGCAATTACTCCGAGTAAGTGTAATAAATTAGTAAGAATTAGGACGTCCTAAGCATAAACCTAATGCTTAACTGAGGAAGCATGTCACGCTTCTCTGCCGTGAACAGTTGCACTCACAGCCACTTCAGTGAGGTGGAGAGAGATAAGGGAGGGTGGAGCAGAGGATGGGAACCCAACATTTGAAGACAGGTGGTGCTTGGCAGCTAGCCAAATGGGAGGAAACCTGACAATTGGCTGCTGTGAAGATTATACTCGAGAGAGCTGTGCGGGGCTGTCACTTGGGATCACTGAGTCAGAATTGACCCAACACCACCTAAGACACTCAAGTGCACACACATACACACACACACACACACACACACACACACACACACACACACACGTCACTAATAAGGAGCCCCCGAGTGGTGTGAATGGTTAGCTCCTGGGCTGCTACCTAAAGGTCAGCCGTTCATCTAAAGGCTCCTTGGAAGAAAAGCCTAGTGATTTTCTTTTGAAAAATAAGCCACTGAGTCAGAATCAACTTGACAGAAACTGGCTTGGTTGCCTTAGTTTTTTTAAAGTTATTAATAAAAGGACATTAGTGGAACCATGGTAACAGCCTCACCTTCCATGTGAAAAGCAGTAGTTCAACTGCCAACCAATGCACCTCCTCACAGCGCCCACTGGTCTTGTCAGGGAGGCTTGTGAATTGCTATGAACAGGTCTCAGCGGAGCTTCCTGACTCAGACGGACTCGGAAGGAAGCCTGGTGACCCATTTCCAAAACTCAGCCAGTGAAAGTCCTCTTCTTCACAGCAGTGAACAACACAAGAGTCAAGAGTGGAAACAAAATAATATATCCTATCCTATGCTATCTCAAGACTCTGGACTTCATAATCCTATAAAGAGGTGTTCATTTTCAAATAACCTCTCTGTAGACTATGAATGTGCAAAAAAGATGCTTTTTTTTTTTTTACTAAGGGATTGATTTGTATAAACTAAAATTAGATGTGCTGATTTTCTCTTGTGTCTACACCAATTAGAGCCTCTAGTGGCACTTTGGTGTCTCACTGTGAAGGGCTGCTGTGTTTGTTGTGTGTGGAAACTAGAGTGTAGTTGGTGTGGCAATGGGGGATGATTTCAACTGTAGAAATAAATTCCGGCGGGTCTACCTAAAATCTGTCTTAAGTGGTATTATTAACAGATCCAAATACATATGATAGGACATCACAAGGTTGGTGGAAACATGGAATGAAAAGGTAATGGAATCTCACCACTAACTTTTTGAAGCCCCTCACATCTCTCTCTCTGAGGGGGCTTCAGAAAGCTCATAATGAAGTTCCATTATCTTTGCATTCTAATTTTCCACAATTTTTGAAGTCCTTGGTCTATAGATATATACAACATATATTCCACTGTCAACCCCATGGGTGCCAGGTACTAGGCTAAACATGGGGGATACAATAAATAGACATAATCCCCTGCCCTCACAACATATATAATCTGATTGTGTTCCACAGAAGGTCTTTCCAGAGCTGTACACATATGAATTCCTTCGCATGTCATCTAGCTACTCCAGGGTACAGATTCAATGAAGTATCCACCATTTTATGGATGTGTCCCTGTGTGTATGGGAATATTTTAAAGGGAATGACGAACCGTGAACCACTGGAGCCACCCCTCACACTTTCTGGGCAACTCTCCTTCCTCATCTGGAGTCATTCCAAAGAGACCTCATTGGTGTTGGCGCCTGCTTCCTCCCCCCCCCCCCCCCCCCCCGCGACACACACACACACACAGGTTACTATTTTTGTGTTACTCCTGGGAGCAGAGATCCAAACCGTAGTTGTTGATTCTAAGCCATGAAAATTCCCTAGAGGAAGAGACTGCAAGAGACAAGGGATGAAAACAGAAAAGGAGACATTCGTATGTCCTCTTTCTTTAGGGTTCTTTTTATTCTATTTATTTATTTACTTACTTTTGGCTTCTTGTGGGGCAAAGGCAGAGGAGGAGTTGACTTTGGCATTTTTATTACCTCCAATAATTCTCCCCAGAGGACCAAGAAGGAAGGATCACGCATACACTCTAGACACTCCTCCCTTCCTTCAGGACTTCACTCTAAATCCAAGGATGTTTTTCTAACTGCGTTTAGTTCCTGACTTCCATGGATGGTTCTCAAAGGATGACTCTTGGGTCAGCAAGCAGTATCAACATCACCAGGAATGTGGATCGTTAACAAGCCTTCCAGTCAACTCCGACACACACTAGAGATCAAAAACCCCTGCAATATAGCATCGTGTCATGGTTCCCTTATAAATAAATCATTTGGGATAAATGATAGAGTCTTCTCTGAATCGTATGTGAAGTTAACTGTGAGAAAAATATTAAGTGAAAGTCACTAGTCATAAAAATTTTACCCAACCAGAACACTGAATAGAAAAGGCACATTTAAAGCGTGGGAGAGGAGGGAGGAAATCAATGTAGAAGTAATGGAAAGATGGATGGATGTTAGATTACTTTAGTCTTTTTAAAATTCATTTCTTTGTATCTTCTTACTGAGAATCGCAGAGAAGAAAAGAAAAATGGGTAAGCTATTTTGATCTTGCACTTAATCAAAGTCCTAACCTAAGAACAATTAATTCTTATGATGTGCCCTACTAGATACTTGCCCTTATGAAGAGATCCCTAAAGATATGGGTGCAATGGCCAAGTGTGAGGAAGAAATTAGATGGGCCCAGCTCTCAGCAAGAATAGTGTCTGGGTCTTAAAGGCTTGTCTTAAAACAAGCAGCCACCCCCCCCAACCCCAAACAAACAAAAAACAAAAAAAAAACCCCAAGCAGCCTTTCAAGTGAGGTGTAAATTAAGACCACATGGAAGAAGCATACTAGCTTCCATGAGCCAAGGATTGTAAATAATAAAATCCAAGAACAAAGAAAGAAGTTGTATTCAGCTTAAATTCTGAACATCGAATTTGCAGAAGGCTATTGAGAACAGTGAAAGCCCCAAGTCCACCTGTAGTGTCCCCATGTGGATTAAGCCTCCAGGGGATCCCCTCTGACCATTGATCCGGAGGTGAATAGCCTTGCTTTCAGAGTGCATTGGAAAGTGGATGAATGCAGATGCTGCTGCTGTTCGGTGCCTTCAGGTCAGTTCTGACCCCTAAAGACCGTGTACACAACAAAAGGAACCATTCTCCATTACCAGCAGGTTCTTAAACCCATTGTTGCAGACCTGGCATCAGTTTGCCTTGTCAAGGGCCTTCTTGTTTTGGGGTGCCCCTGTACTTTACAAAGCATGATGTCCTTCTCCAGGGACTGGTCTCTCCTGACAACATGTCCAAAAGACGGGAGACAAGGTCTGGCCATTCTTGCCTCTAAGAAGCATATTGGTTGTGCTTCTTCCAAGGAAAGATGTGTTTGTCCTTCTGGCAGTTCATCATACTTTCAATATTCTTCACCAACATTATAATTCAAATGCACGGATTCTTCCTTATTCAGTGTCCACTTTTCACATACATTTGAGGTCATTGAAAATACCATCACTTGGGCTACTTTCCCTCAAAATAATGCCTTGGTTTTCAACACTTTATAGAGGTCTTGGGCAGCAGATTTACCAAATGCAATTTATGCATCATTTGATTTCTTGAATTCTGCTTCCATGTGCACTGATTGTAGATCCAAGCAAGACAAAATCCTTTATTTTTTTATTTTTTATTTGTTTAATCATTTTATTAGGGGCTCATACAACTCATCACAATCCATACATACATCAATTGTGTAAAGCGCATTTGTACGTTCATTGCCCGACAAAATCCTTTATAACCTCAATCATTTCTTCTTTTATCATGATATCACCTGATGGTCCAGGGGTGAGACTTTTTGTGTTCTGTACATTATTTCGTAATCCATGCTGATTACAACAGTCCTTGATCTTCATCAGCAAGTACTCTTCATTCCTCATTTTCAGCAAACAAGTTTGTATCATCTGCATATCGCAAGTTGTTAATAAGCCTTCCTTCAGTGCTGATGCTGTATTCTTCTTCATATAATCCAGTTTCTCTGATGATTTGCTCAACATGCATGTTGAATCAGTATGGTGAGAGGATACAACCCTAATGCATACCTTTTCTAATTTTAAACCATGCAATATTCCCTTGTTCTGTTTGCACAATGGCCTCTTGATCCATATACAAGTTCCATATGAGCACAATGGAATGTTCCAGAATTCCCATTCTTCTCAAGGCTATTCATAGTTTGTTATGATCCACATGGTCAAATGGTTTGGCATAGGTAATAAAACACAAGTAAATGTATTTCTGGTATTCTCCCCTTTCAGCCAAGATCCATCTGACATCAGCAATCGTGTTCCTTGTCCTACATCCTCTTCTGAATCCAGCATGAACCTCTGACAGCCCTGTCAGCATATTGCTGCAACCATTGGTAGATGATCAGCAACATTTTCCTTGCATGTGACATGAATAATATCTGCATTCTGTGGGGTCACCTTTTTTTGGAATTGGCACAAATATGGTTCTTTCCTAATCTGGTGGTCACTAACTGTGTCCCAGGTTTCTGGGTCCCAGGTATCCCGGCAATTCGTGGAACCTTGGGTTTTGCTAATGCCTTCATTGCAGCTTGCACTTCTTCCTTCTACACCACTGGTTCTTGATCAGTTCGTTTTGGTACAGTGACTCTGTATACTCCTTCTATCTTTTTTTGGTACTGCCTGCATATTTATTATTTTGCCCATAGACTCTTTTAATATTGTGACTCGAGGCTTACATTTTTTCTTCAATTCTTCCAGCTTGAGCTATGCTGAGCATGTTCTCCCTTTATGGATTTCTAGTTGATTTGATTCCTGTGCATCCCACCTGGCAAAGTCTCTATGTACAGTTGCCATTTATGTTGCTAACAAAAGGCAGTTGCAATGAAGAAGTCAAATTTCAATAGCCAGGATGAGGGATAAAGCGGGGCACATTACAACAGACTCTAATGAAATTAAAAGGCTAATTACACAGCACTAGGAAGGCCTGTACTCCAATGCATTCAACACCTTGGAAGACATGGACAAATACTTGGAAAAACAATCCCTCCCTAGATAGCCCGATGGACATCAAGAGCCTCAACAGATCTATAGAAATAGAAGAAATAGACAAGGTTATCAAAGGATTACCAACAAAATATCCCCCAGGTCTGATGGCTTCACAGGAGAATTCTATCAAGCATTCAGGGAAGAACTGACACCAATCCTACACAAACTCTTCCAGAGCATAGACAGAAACAGCAAACTCCTGAACTCTCTGGGAACCTAGTATAACACTGACACCTAAAGTGGGCAAGGGTCCCACTAGAATTGAGAATGACAGACTGATATGTCTAATGAACATTGATGCAAAAAGTCATTGTTCCTACAAAATTCTGTCATGTGAGCTCTAGCTTCATTTCTGTCATCAAGGCCATATTTTCCACTACTATCCCTTCCTTTTTGTTTCCAACTTTTGCATTTCAGTCTCCAGTAATTATCAGTGCATCTTGATCGCAGGTTTGACCAATTTCAGACTAAAGAGTTAGTAGAACAAAAAGCTAGTAGAATTCTCAATTTCTTCATCACTAGCTTTAGTGGTGGGTGCGTAAATTTGAGTAGTAGTTGTCTTAACTGAATTTCTTTGTAGGCATATCAATATTATTGTATAATTATTATTACATGTAGATATTATTATAGACATATAAGCATAATCCTATCACATCACACTTAAAGATAAAGCTTGAAGTGTTCTTTGGAAGATGAATGTGATGTCCTTCCTCTTGAATTTGTCATCCCCAATTTAGTAAACCATATGATTCCCTGATTCAAAATGGCCAACATCAGTCCACTTCAGCTCACTAATGCCTTGATCTCACTAATATTGATCTTTATGTATTTCATTTCATTTTTGAAGACTTCCAGTTTTTCCAGGTTCATGCTTTTGTACATTCCATGTTCCCATTATTAATACAGTGAACCCTCATTTATCGCGGTTAATCGGTTCTAGACCCTACCGTGATAAATGAAATTCCGTGAAGTAGGATTCCTTATTTGTAAATCAAATATTTTCGTAGTTAGAGCAGAGAGGACATGAAAAAACACCCTTTAGTCACCATTACACTCGTATTACCCAATTTATTAAACGAAAAAGGGAAAATACAGTAAAACATTTTGGACGTTACAATTATCATTTATTATTTATTATATTATTTGTGGCATCAAGCGTGTACAGTATGAGCCAATCAGTGGCAGTAATGACAGAGCATGCGCTGTTACACAAAAACCGCGATAGAGTGAAGCCACGGAAGTCGAAGCGCGAAGTGGCGAGGGTTCACTGTAATAGATGTTTGCAACTGTCTGATCACATTTTAAGTTGTGCCTCATCAGCACTCCAAGGTCCTGAAGGCTTACCTTCACATCATCCATATCATTATGACTGATTCTACTTTGTGACTCTCCTGTTAAGTGTCTTCCGACCTGAAAGGCTAATCCTCCTGCTCTGTATCTATGATGTTCTGCTGCTATGCATAAGGTTTTCAGTATATCTGATAATGTCCCACTGTTACTTATCAGATCTTCGGTGGCTAATTCCTCAGAAGTGGACAGCCCATTCCTTCTTGGTAGTCTCTTCTTAGCCTGGGAACTCCACCGAAACCTGTTTTCCTTGGATGAGCCTGATGGTACTTGAAATACTAATGACCTAGATTGCAGCATTATAGCAACATGCAAACCAACTCGGTACATAGTGGTGGACAAGTGGTGACTTGTCTGTTGCTGGGTGCTGGCATTCATGAGTACACACAAATGCTCCTTGCCTCTATGACTCCCAGAATTCTTTGTGATCACTGGATTCCACACTAGGCCTTTAGTAATGCATTAAAATTTTACTTGATTTCTTCTTGCTGGTTGGTATGATCATTCAAATCCCACCCGTATACTCCACCACCGTAGAGACAGTTTAGATCATCAGTCTCTTGTTGGATTTTAGGCTGCTTTTTTGGCTTGCAATCTCATCTCAGCTCAAAGGCTCAACTTTTCCCTTTAAGAAAAGTAATGATTTTGTCGTTTATTTGACTTTTTCTCATTGTCAGAGTGGAAGACATCCTCTTTATATCTTTTACATTCTAAGGGGAAGCTAAGGAGCCCTGGTGGCACTGAGGTAGTTTACTGTGCCAACCTGGCCGTTAATTGTGGGGTTAATTGAAGGGCAGAGGGATAAATGGCTCGGTGAGCCTCGCCTTTCTAGTTCTCAGGTCTCTTGCTTTGTGATGGTCGGACCAGGGTGCCTCTGCCTTAGCCAGTTCCCTGCTTCAGCTGGCAAGGCTTCACTTCCTGCAAGACATCCCCGAGGAGAAGCCACACGGACCTACCCCTATGCAGCCCTGGGTGCTGGAGCAGCCATGTGGAGACCCCTGCCAGCGCTGAGATGCTTACACATTCACTGACTCAGTTTTCCTCCTGCAGTCAGCATTATTACGTGTGTTTTGTGAGATGGAGGAGGACTTTGTGGATTGGTGTTGGACATATGGGTTAATGGGTTAATGTTGGACTTGTGGGCTTGGGCAGCACTGGGTTGGGATGTTTTCTTAATATGCCCTTACCCTTTATATAAAAGTCTCTTTTATACATATGAGTTTCTGTGGATTTGTTTCTCTAATGTACCCAGACTAACACAGGCACCATGGTGGGTAAGTCATTAATCTCATCTCCCTCATCAGACTCCTACAACTTTCCAGAAGAAGGATGATGGCTAGCTACATTATTGGCAGGACTCTGCCATACATTCAAAGCAACATGGTCAGCCACTGTCTTGGAGCAGAACACAGCTCTTTGTTCCCTACTTGGGTCCAAAGATCATGAGCAACAGATCTGATTGCTATGCAGTAAGTATGTGACCCTTGTTTACCACTGCAATTACTGGGCCACTTTGAAGCAATTCAAACCCCTGATTTAAGTGAACTTCTATCATTGGGCATTGTATTAGATATAGTGCTTTATTTTCTCAGTTTGTCTGTGCTTGTAGACACCTCTTCCTTTGTAGAATTGCCCTTCCCCCACTCCAAGTGACTCCAGTGGGGTTGTGGAGGAGGAAGAAAGATTTTCCTCAGAAATATCTATGGCATAGGTAAATACATTTTGTGGATATTAGTCATAAAGTTGGAAGAAGTTGAGACATTCTTGTTCTTTGAGCTCTTCCTTCATATTTGTGATCCACCCTAATTGCCAAAATCCCATTTCATTTAAGCTGGCCTGATTTGAGTAAGTCACTGGCCCCGAAAAGTACCCTCATTAACATCCTCTCGGTAGCTTCTAAGTCTTGCCATTATAAAGAAACTGTGAAGAAACTCAAATTTTGCACATACGCATAATCTTTTTTCTCATTGAGATACATACATTCTCATTCCAGAAAAGGAGTTGCTGGATCAAGGTCTACTATAAAAATCATAAAAGTTTTTTTAATGTGTATAATTGATATTTCCTCCAAAACGATACATTCCTATTTCCATACCCCCACAACACTAAATAGGATTAATGTCAACAAATTTCCCAGATAGATAGATGTTTACTGGTTTTAGATTGATAACTGCTCCTACAACTACATTCGTAAGTATGGCAATAGAAAAATATAATGGCAAACAGAGATCATGTGGAAAGTTGAAATGAAGCCAGAGACAAAGGGTGGAGCCCAAGATGAGCTGGAAGCTTTACCGCTATGAACACTAAGCCCTAGCTTTCCCCAAAACTAGTTTTCTGGACAGGCTGAACCAGTATGATTGTGCCAAGCAGAGGCAAATTTGAGGAAATAAACAAAAGCCCTCCCCTGGTGTACCACCTTAGCCTGAGGCGCCAGCAGGCGATTGGCTGGAGCATCAGTCACCATCCCCATCCTTCCTGAGCAATGAGTACATAAGCCATGGCACGGTGGGCAGAGCGCCTCTTCTGAGGAAGCTGGCTCACCCACAATGATGTGGGCTCAACTTCTTCTAGGAATGTTGGCCCTGTCGCCAGCCGTGGCAGAAGAGTTTCTCCCGTAAGTGCTTGGCGACAGAGACGATAGAGAGCTGCTGGGTTCTTGGGGTACCTTCCAAACATTCATAAGGGGGAGAGGAGATAACCTTTGGGTTATGTTTTGGAGGCTTAATTTCCTGCTTTTCCCTTGTTTGGTTTCATGTCGCCTTTACGCAAAGAGGTACCAAGACAAAGCTTTTTCTTAAAGGTGCAATATTGAAAGATAATAGCATCCCTGTACCTTATTTCTTCCTTAACCTAGGCATGAGAGTCCCCAGGTGGTGCAAACAGTTAATGTACTTGGCTGCCAATGGAAAGGTTGGAGGTTCAAATCCACCCAGGAACAAAATCAACCATTTGAAAACCTTAGAGGGGACAGAGGAGCTCTGGTAGTACTGTGGTTAAAGTGCTCAGCTGTTAACCCAAAGGTCAGCAGTTCAAATCCACCAGCCACTCCATGGGAGAAAGAAGTGACAGGGTACGGCGTTGCATCTGCCTTGGAAACTGTGGGGCAATTCGAGCCTGTCTTCTAGGGTCATTAGGAGTTAGAATGGACCAGTGACAGTCGAAGATTTGGTTTTTGTGGAGCACCATTCTACTCTCAGAAGCAGAATCGACTCAGCGGTTCCTGGGTTTATCCTGGGTGTAGGTTCTGAATGAGGGACCCCCAGTGGGGGCAAGTTTCAGCCTGTTCCCTAGTCTGCTTCTCCCTTAGAGAAAACCAGGTTCATCAGAATAAGGACTTGTTTTGATTAATTCACTGTTCTCTAGCAAGTACTCAGGAGACGGTCTAGCTTTTTGCGGAAGGAAGGAATCATTATTGTCCTGAAAACACTTGTTTGTCTCTTAATAGAAACTACCTGGTGACATTACCAGCCCAGCTTAACTTCCCTTCGACTCAGAAAGTTTGTTTGGATCTGAGTCCTGGGTACTGTGGGGTGAAATTCACGGTCACGCTGGAGACCAAAGGCAAGACCCAGAAGTTGCTAGAACACTCCGGAATGAAGAAGAGGCACTTACACTGCATCTCCTTTCTGGTAGGCACAGTCCCAGCTCCGGATCCCTTCCTCTCCTTCGTCTCTACCTTAGGCACGCTCTGTAATCTACCTTCAAATAGGATTTCTGCTATTCTTTTTCACTCTGGCTTTTCGCCTATTTCCTCCAACCTTAGCTGTGATTCCTTGCCCTAACTCGCCACAGATACCTTGGCCTTTTTAGTTGCTGCTTTTAACTGCTCCCTTTAAAGTTTCTGGGTGGTGCCACTGGTTGGCGTTTGATACTGAGACGGTGGAGTGTCCAATTCACCCGAGGCGAGGGGGGGCTGCAGAAAATAAAGTCCCGGCAATGTTTCCATGAAGACGACAGATGAGATAACCCCATGGAGCAATTGTATTCTGCAACGTGGAAGGTCGGGGGTTCCCACTCATTACCTTGAGTTGGAATCAACTCTACAGCAGCGGGGTTTGCAGCTTTCCTTTCTCCGATGGCTCTGTCCGTGCTGTCGCTATGGGACTCCGTTGTCTAGTTTCTTCTCCTGGCGTCAGATTCAGAACTGCTGATCCTGCGGTCCGCGTCTCCTCCGCCTACTCCCCAGAGTTCACCTCTCTTTGGCTAGGTACCACCTCCTGCTGGGGGCACAGAAGAAGTGGCTACCATCCGGGTGGCCGGAGTTGGAAATAATGTCAACTTTGAGGAGAAGAAGAAGGTTCTAATTCAGAGGCATGGCAGTGGCACCTTTGTGCAGACAGACAAGCCTATCTACACCCTGGGGCAACCAGGTAAGGGGCTCTCGAGTGGGTGAGACAAGAGATTGGGGTTAGACAAGAGACTGTGCACACAGGTACCAAGGGAATTTGGGTTTGGGAGGCAGACCTATGAGACAGGAAGAGTGTGGAGGAAAGTCCAGAGAGATGACTGGTGACGGAGGTTGAATCTATGCCCAGTGCCACACTAGTGAAAGAATCGTGGTGGAGTTGCTACTGTGTGGGTGTTTCTAAAACCGAAGTATACATTTCCTCTGGACTAGAATTCAGTGAGTACAATTTTTGGGGTCTTGGAGCAAGCTGCTTGTATGTGGGTTAAAAAAAAAAAACCGCAGTCAGGGCATTTGGCTTGACTTCCTATATTTGTGTTATGCCTTCTCCCTTAGAGGAACACCTCACCCTGCGGTTTCAGTTAGGGACCCAGAAAGGAAGTGGGGTGGGGTAGGGGGAGGATGGAGAGGGGGACGGCGGGGGTTATCTTTCTCTCAAACTAGGATTTACTTATTCATTTATTAAGATCATTTTATTGGGGGCTCTTACAGCTCTTATAACAATCCATACATCAATTATATCAAGCATATGTGTCCATATGTTGACATTATTGTTTTCTAAACATTTACTTTCTATTTGAGCCATTGGTAAGAGTTCCTCTTTTTGCCCTTCCTCCCCCCCTCCCCCCCTGGTGACCCCTTGATGAATGATAAATTATTAGTATTTTCATATATTACACCGACTGCTATCTCTCTGCCCCCATGGTTTCTGCCGTTTGTCTCCCTTGGGGTGTGGAGTGTGTGTGGTTACGTGTGATCAGTTCTTCCTTCTTCCCCTTCTCTGCCACTCCCCACCCTCACCCCTATCCTCCTGGTATCACTATTCCCGTTTCTGTTCCTGAGGGGTTTACCTGACCTGCATTCCGTGGTGGGTCATGAGCTCTGTACCAGTGTACATGCCCCCTTCTAGCCTGAAGTGGAAGACAGGACTGGGTCAAACAAGGGTTTTTGTTTGTTGGTTTAAATGCATGTTTGTTTGTCGTTTTCCCAAAGGAGAGTTTGCGGACTCAGAGGTGTGTGCGAGGAAGCAAAGGGGTGGGAGAAGAGAATATTTGAGTGCCCTGGGATTAACGATGACTTTCTCTTTCAGTGTATTTCCGCATCGTCACCCTAACCAGCGATTTTATGCCGGTGAATGACAAGGTGAGGCTGTCGCTGGGAGGAAGGAGAGGGAGAGGAGTGGGGCAAACAGAAAAGAAGAGTCTCTGAGAGGGCGGGGTGTGTAGGTGTGACAAAGGAGCCCTAGTGGCACAGGGGTTAAGCACGTGGCTATTAAGACAAAGGCTGGCAGCGTGCGCCCTCCAGGGCCTCCACAGGAGAAAGAAAGGGCAGTCTGCTCCCGTAAAATCCATAGTCTTGGAAACTGTCTGGGGAGGGTGTGCAAAGGAGAGACCCTCTGGGCTGCAGAATACAGGGGCGGTTGAGTCCCCACGGTACTCGCCTGAGTCCTGCTGAGCTGCTTCTGTCTGAAGAACAGGAGAGGGGTCCTCAGTCTCAGCTTGGGATCGACTCACCAGCTAGCTTGTCCTCCCTGACTACTGGTCCCATTTGCCGTCATTTAAACATGAGTTTTTGCAAACTTTGAAACCTTCTTTTCAGGAATGATGCCAACTGGCTTGGCAGTGCAAACATTAAGAGATAATTCACTTGAAGAAAATGAAAACATTAAAATATCTACTTCCGCAATCATTGTGGTT
This sequence comes from Echinops telfairi, assembly GCF_000313985.2. NCBI lineage: Eukaryota > Metazoa > Chordata > Mammalia > Afrosoricida > Tenrecidae > Echinops > Echinops telfairi. The sequence goes on from NW_022103938.1 coordinate 649,660, forward strand.
TTGGCTGCGAGGAAGGGTAATTGTTTAAACAGCTTTAAACACAAAAGGGTTAATTTTGTTGTTATTGTTGTTTAAACAACTTTAAATGATAAAGTAGACAACTCCCTTAGGGCCAAAAAAAATTAAATATGAAAAGTAACCGTGGTGATATTTCACAAATATTTAAAATTCCCTTGGGCATCTTGATCACTAGACGCTCAAGCGGGTAATAGTTTTGACTACAAAATTGGGTTTGGGTCACTTTGACTAGCTTCTGAGCTCCTTATCCCTCAGGCCAGCCTGCTGTTGCCTTTCTCCCCCAGTCACAGCCAGGTATTCAAAGGTATGTTCTCAGAGCTTCTGTTGGCGTTCTCTTCATACAAGGAAGCTAGCGATTCCAGTTATCTGGTCTGCTCTAGTACAAATACTGCAAGTGGATGGTTTTAAGAATCAGGAACAAGAATTTATTCTCAAAAGTTTAGGAGGCTCACTCAAACCCACTTCCATCAAGTCACTTCTGACTCATGACAACTCTCTAAGACGGGGTAGAACTGTTAGCCTATGCATTTTTACAGGAGCAGAAAGCCTCATTCTCCCTCAGGTCAGCTGGTGGTTGCAAACTGTTGACCTTTCAATTAGCAGCCCAGTGCATAACCCACTACACAAGCAGGGATCCTTTTAGGAGGCTAGAAGTCTGAATTCAGAGTGCCTCCTACAAGGGAAGTCTTTCTCTCTCTGTCAGTTCTGGGGGACAGTTCTTGTGATCAATCTTTTCCTTGGTCTAAAGGTTTCTTGTCTCAAGGACCCTGGGTCCAAAGGATGTGCTCTGCTCTCAGCTTTTCTTTCTTGGCGGTAGTGAGTCTCTCTTCCTCTCTTCTTGGTAATAAGGTTCCTCTTTGAGCTCGTGTAAAATAAAAGGTGATGCAAACCACACCCAGGGAAACTCTCCTTACATGGGACCAGGGCTGACACCTGAGTAAGGGTGTTGCATCCCACCCTAATCTGTTTACAACTGATTGGCAGATCACATCAGAGCACCCCATTGGGTATAATTACATCATTGCACAGCTGCCTCTAATCCTGCAGTGTCAACACCGTGGACTTTATGTTTTATAGCACACAGGATAATTATGTAATATTGAGAAGCATGATCTAGCCAAATTGGCATATATTTGGGAGAACACAGTTCTATTCATTTTGTTCAAATATTCTATGCTTCAGCCCTCAACTGTTCACACCCTTGCTACATGTAAAACATGTTCACCCCATCATATCATTCCCAAAGTTTTAAATCAACTCCAAGTCTTAAGTCCATCTTTGGACAAAATTCTTCTTCAGCTGTGAATCTAGAATACAAGTCACCTTCTTCCAAAGTACAATGGTGATCTAGGCACCAGGTGGATATTTCCATTACAAATGGGAAAAATAGCAGACACCACGTAAGTTAAAGACCCAGCAGAATAATTTCTCCGAGGTCTACTAGCCAATGACCCCGTCCTCCAGAAGCTCTGAGCTTGTTACTGATTGATGGCTGCCTCCACTCCGTTCTTGCTTAATTGCCATTCTTCTCCACTTCTCCTTCCCAGTGCCTGTACCCGTTCTCTAACAGGAGTTTGGTATACAATTGAGTCTTCCTTCCTTCCATTCATTCTTTCTTTCTGTGTTTCTTGGTGAAAGTTTACACAGCATGTGAGGTTCCCATGTAACACGTTCTGCATTTATTGTTTAGTGTCATTACATTTCTCACGAGGTGTCAGCCTTCTCCTCCTGTCTATTCTGTTTTTGTTGTTGTTTTGCTTCTATTAATCTAGCGTCTCTGGCCCCACCTTACCTTCTCATCTTTGCCTTAGGATAAATATTGACTGTCGGTCTAATGTAGATGGATGTTTTTGAAGAGCAGAATACTCATGAGAGATTTGGTTGTTTGTCTTAGGAACCAATCTATTATTTGACCAGAAAGGTGACCTCTAGGAGGGGGTTTAGCTCCAAGTTTAAATGGCATTTCAGGGTAATAGACTTGGGAAATCCTCTAACTTTTACTAATCTAGTAAGTGTGGCCTTTTCCTGAAAATCAGGTTTATTCAACATTTTACTCCCATTCTATCCTGTACCACCTATTGAATCCCTAATCAGAATGTGTATTGATGGTAGCTGGGCACCAGCTAGTTCTTCTGGTCTCAGAATAGATGGAGTCATGGTTTGTATGAGCTGTCGGTACTGCCAACTGGTTTCTTCTTTGAATCTTTGGTTTCTTTATTTCTATTTTCTCCAAATGAGCACATACCAATAGTTGTATCTTAGATGGCTGCTCACAAGCTTCTAAGACTCCAGAGGTTACTTACCAAACTGTTATAGAATAATGTCTTTTTGAACTATATTATGCCAATTGACTGAATCGTCCCCTGAGACTCTGGCCTTCAGACTTCAAACACAGTAAACAAAGTCTGTGAGGTGTCTGGTCATGTCTACAAAGTGTCCAAAGCTATAGCTTCGACTCTTTAGATTATGTTGTTGTTGTTAGGTGCGTCAAGTTGGTCTAACGCAGACCGACCCTATGTAGAACAAATTGACACTGCCCCATTCTGTACCATCCTCACACTTGTTCTAATGTCTGAGCCCATTGCTGCAGCCCCGGGTTGTCTTCTTCTCTGTCACTGCCTCTCTCCTTTACCAAGCATGATGCCCTTCCCTGGGGACTGGTCTCACTTGAGAATGTCCAAAGTATGTAAGATGAAATCTCGCCATCCTTGCCTATAAAGAGCACTCTGGCTGTACTTCTTTCAAGACCGATTTATTTGTTCTTTTGGTAGTCCATGGTAATTTCAATATTCTTTTTTTAAAAACCATTTTATTAGGGGCTCATACAACTCTTATCACCATACATACATACATCAATTGTGTAAGGCACATTTGTACATTCATTGCCCTCATCATTCTCAAAACATTTGCTCTCCACTTAAGCACCCCCCCTCCCGCATCAGCTCCTCATTTATCCCCTCCCTCCTTCCTTCCCCCTCCCTCATGAACCCTTGATAATTTATAAATTATAATTTTGTCATATCTTGCACTGTCTGACGTCTCCCTTCACCCACTTTTCTGTTGTCCATCCCCCAGGGAGGAGGTTATATGTAGATCCTGGTAATCGGTTCCCCCTTTCTACCCCACCTTCCCTCCACCCTCCTAGTATCACCACTGTCACCACTGGTCCTGAAGGGATCATCTGTCCTGGATTCCTTGTGTTTCCAGTTCCTATCTGTACCTTTTTAACCCCACCTCTCAACCCTGCGCTTCAAACCCTCTTTCCTCACTGAGTTTTTGTCTTGAGGCTGGGTAGTTCTCTTACTTGACCTCTTTTGATCAATGACTCATTTAGACCATCTACTGGACTTCTGCAATGGCTTTTCCCCATACCATTTTCCCAGGGCAGCCTTAACAAAGTCCCACAAACTACGTGGCTTAACACAGCATAAATGCACTGCCTCACTGTTCAGGAGGCTAAAAACCTGAATTGCGAGTGTTGGTAGGGCTATGCTCCCTCTGAAGGCCCCATGAAAGTCTTTCCTCATCTCTTCTTGTTCGGGCATGCCCAATTGTTGTTTCACTTGCAATAGCATGAGTCTAGTCTCTGTCTGCATGGCCCTCTATGTGTCTGTCT
>NW_022103938.1:654343-702676 GCF_000313985.2 Echinops telfairi
ATGTCCCTCTCCTGGAGCTTCAGATTCAGTGCTGTCCTCTGAAATAAATTCATCTGGAGGGAGGGGCAGGGATAGCACCATAATTCAAATGCACCCATTCTTCTTCAGTTTCCTTATTCTGTGGCCAACATTCACATGTATATGAGCTGATTGAAAATACCATTGCAAAAAAAAAAAACCAAACCGAAAATACCATGGCACCTTAGTCTTCAAAATAAACTCCCTGCTTTTCAACACTTTAAAGAGGTCTTATGCAGCAGATTTACCCAGTACAATGCATTGTTTGGTCTTTCTCTCCGTTTTTTTCCCCATAATCTCAGATTTATTTACATAGAATCCAACAAAGTAGTTCTCATTTTATTTATTTATTATTTCAAATTTTACTTTATTAAGTACTTTTATTGGGGGCTCTTACATCTCATCACAATCCATACATTCATCCAGTGTGTCAAGCATATTTGCACATATGCTGCCATCATCGTTTCAAAGCATTCTCTTCCCACTTGAGCCCCTGATATCAGCTCCCCATTACTTCCCCTTCCCTCCCCCACCCGCCCTTGTTTGACCTCTTGACTGCTGCTTTGACTAAAGCATTGATTGTCTATCCAAGTAAGGCAAAATCCTTCACAACTTCGCTCTTTGCTCCACTTATCATGATGTTACCAATTAGCTCAGTTGTGACGATTTTAGTCTTCTTCTCATTGAATTTAATCCATATTGAAGATGGCGGTCCTTGATCTTCATCAACAAGTGTTTCAAGTCCTCCCTTTCAGTCAGCAGGGTTGTCTCATCTATATTTGGAAAAATGTTATGAAGCCTCCCTCCAAACCCGATGCCGCCTTCTTATCACCCAGCTTCTCTGATTATGTACTCAGCATATTGAGAGCATCCAACCCTGACACACACCTTTCTTGATTTTAAACCATGCAGCATGCCCTTGTTCTCTTCACACAACTGCCTCTTGTCAGATGGATCTTGGCTCAAGGCAGAGAATACCAGGAAATACTGTGTTTTATTGACTGTGCCAAGGCATTCGACTGAGTAGATCATAATAAAGGATGGATAGCCTTGATTGAATGAGCATTCCAGAATGCATCATTGTGCTCATGCGGAATTTGTACATCGATCATGAGGCAGTTGTACAAAGACAACAAAAGAATACTGCAGGCTTTAAAATCATGAAAGGTGCGCTTCGCGGTTGGATCCGCTCACCATCCTTATTTAAACTATGCTGAGCAAATAATCACCGCAGCTAGGTTATATGAAGAGAAATAGGGCATCAGGATTGGCGGAAGGCTTATTAACAACCTGCAACATGCAGATGACACAACCTTGTTTGCTGAAAGTGAGGAGCATTTTCTGATGAAGATCAAGGATTGCAGTCTTCAGTATGGATGACAACTCAATATAAGGAAGACTCAATTCCTCAAAAGTGGACCACTAGTTAACATTATAAATAGAGAAAGATTGGTGTTGTTAAGGATTTTGTCTTGCTTGGATCCACAATCAGTGCTCATGGAAGCAGCAGTCAAGAGATCAAACGATGCATTGCACTGGGTCAATCCGTTGCACAGACCTCTTTAAAGTGTTGCAAAGCAGGAAGATTACTTTGAAGACTAAGGTGCACTGGCCCAGGCCATGGTATTTCTAGTCGCCTCATATGCATGTGAAAGTTGTACATTGAATAAGGAAAACCAAAAAAGGATCCATGAGTTTGAATTGGTGTAGAATATTGAAATTACTGTGGACTGCCAAAAGAGCAAACAAATCTGTCTTGGAAGAAGTACAGCCAGAGTCCTCCTTAGAAGCAAGGTTGAGGAGACATTGTCTTACATATTTTGGACATGCTGTCAGGAGAGACCAGTCCCTGGACAAGGACATCATAGTTGATAAAGTAAACCAAAAACCAAACTCACTGCCATCGAGTCCATTCTAACTCGTAGCGATCCCCAGTGGGTTTCAGAGACTGTGACTGTTTATGGGAGTCGAAAACCCAGTCTTTCTTCTGAGGAGCTGCTGGTGGTTTCAAACTGCCAGCCATGCGGATCACAGCCCAACGGCGCAACTACTACACCACCAGGGCTCCTTGGAAGAGTGAAATCCAGGGGCAGTGAAGAAGAGGAAGGCCTTCAGTGAGATGAACCGAACAATTGAGAGGATGGCGTGGGACCAGGCAGTGTTTAATTCTGTTGTGCATAAGGTCACTGTGGATGGGAACCGAATAGATAGCACCTAATAACAACACTGGCTAGACAGTGGCTCCTCCTCCGTCCTCCTCTCCCCCTGGTAACTATCAAAGAACCTTACTTGTTCAGTACATGCCTGCTTTGCAATTTTAGTGAAGTTGTGCAAAATTTCCTTTTGCAATTGACTTATTTCAATCAGCACAATGTCCACCAGATTTATCCATGTTATCATATATTCTGAGAACTCATTATTCTTTATAGTTGCATAGTGAAGCATGTATGTGCTATGATTTATTTATCCATTCATCCCGCGATGGGCACTTACGTGGTTTCTGTCTTTTTTGCTGTTGTGACGAGTGCTGCAGTGAGCATGGGTGTGCATATGTCTATAGGTGTCATTGCTATTAGACCTCTAGGTATAGCATTGCTGGATCAAAAGGTTCTTTCTTAATGGAACAAATGACTGCTGTCTGGAAATATGAATATACCCAGAGGAGCCCTGGTGGTGTGTTGGGCTGAGTTCGAACCCACCAGCGGCTCCATTGGAGAAAGATTGGGCTTGCTACTCCCATCAACACTTACAATCTTGGAAACCACAGGCAGTCGCTCTGAGTTAGCATCGACTGACTTGGTGGCGTGAGTTTGGTTGGTTTTTGGAGAGGAGCCTTAGAAGAAAGACCTGGCAGTTTACCCCTGCAAAATCAACTCTGAAAGCCGGACAGAGCACGTGAGGTCATCCTGAGTCAGAAGCAGAATCCATTCCATGACGACTGGTTTGTCAGTTTTCAGTTCTAGAGCTGCTCAGAGGAAAGGCTATAAAGTGTGACCACAACCATTCCTATGTTAGGCTCTATTGCCCCCTACAGGCTAATTTGATGAACTGCCCTGTTATATCTCCCCTCCCCCTCCCCCGCCCCAGCTCACATTGTGCTAGATTACTTAAAGGTGCTCTGATTTTGCAACGACAATAATAACAACTTAAAAACAGATATGAATGGTTACCTAGGTAGAGCTGTACGCACACAAGAACTCACATGTGTGCATGTGTTGGTGTAACTGCATTCCACTTGTAAAACGGACTCTTCCTCTGCTCCATTTCTCTTTCTAGCCAACCCTATTCAGTGGAAACATTGAAATTACCATCAGGAATTGAAACTGAGGAGTATAAATTGTGAATTTATGAGCATAGTGTTTCAGTCCCCAAACAAAACAAAATTCACTGACATCACATCAGTACCGACTCGGAGTAACTGTATAGAGCAGGAAAGGGTAGAACTGCCCATGTGAGTTTCTGAGACTGTACCTGGTTCCAGGAGGAGAGCCTTGTCTTTCGCGGAGCAGAGCGGGTGGTGGTTTGGAACTGCGGACCTTCCAGATAGCAGCCCACTGTGTAACCCTTACACCACCGGGGCTCCTTAAAAAGTGCTCGAGATTGGAATCACCCTGCTGAGTTAGTTGCTACACCCTGCTGTGGAAAAACCTTAGATGATGTCTAGTGGAAAGTGCCATTTTCCTACTTGAAATCATTTCATTCCGGACCCACGTTTGGGTTTCATTGTTAGCAATGTCAAACCTAACACTTAACAGCTGGCATTTATTTGTTTCCATATTTAAATTTCTCTCTCTCTTTTTTCTGAAGTCATCGGAAAGCAAAGTGCAAACATAGTAAAATGCGCGGTGGAGTTGATCCTGACCCACGGGGACCCCCGGGCCAGGGTAGATCTGCTCCACACCATTTCCAGGGCTGCTGTCCTTGCAGAAGCAACCTCTCAGGGTGGCTGGCGAGTTTAGAGCACCACTCTTGCAGTGAGCAGCCCACTATTCACTCATTGCATCGCCAAAGAAAGCAAAACTAAACCAAACCACTGCCATCTAGTCAATTCCAACTCCTAGTGACCTTAGAAAGGGTCACAGACAACCTCTCTCTTCTCTCTCTCTCACTGAATGGCTAGTGGGTTTGAACGACATCCTTCAGTCACTTCTAAGGACATCAGCAGGCATCTCTAAAAAATCATATTTTAACTAAGCACAATATTAATACACCCAATTCACAATAATTATTTCATGACATTTAATATCCAATATCTTATCAGACTTAAAAAATCATTTTATTGGGGGCGCATACAACTCTTATCACAATCCATACACACATCCATTGTGTCAAGCACATTTGTACATTTGTTGCCATCATCATTCTCAAAACACTTGCTTTCTGCTTGAGCCCTTGGTATCAGCTCCTCATTTTTCCCCTCCTTTCCCACCACCCCCTCCCTCATGAACCCTTGATAATTTATAAATTATTATTATTTTGTCATATCTTATACTATTCGCCGTCTCCCTTCACCCACTTTTCTGTTGTCCATCCCCCAGGGAGGAGGGAGGAATTTTACGTAGATTCTTGTAATCGGTTCCCCCTTTGTACCCCACCTTCCCCCGGTATTGCCACTCTAACCACTGGTCCTGAAGGGGTCATCCACCCTGGATTCCCTGTGTTTCCAGTCCCTATCTGTACCAGTGTACATCCTCTAGTCTAGCTGGATTTATAAGGTGGAATTGGGTCATGATAGTGGAGGGGAGGGGGAAGCATTTAAGAACTAGAGGAAAGTTATATTTCATTGTTGCTACACTGCACCCTGACTGGCTTATCTCCTCCCTGAGACCCTTATGTAAAAGGATATCCAGCTGCCTACAGATGGGCTTTGGGTACCCACTCTGCACTCCCCCTTATTCACAATGGTATGATTTTTTTGTGTTCTTTGATGCCTGATCCCTGATCCCTTTGACCCCTCTTGATCACACAAGCTGGTGTGCTTCTTCCATGTGGCTTTGTTGCTTCTAAGCTAGATGGCCACTCGTTTACCTTCAAGCCTTTAAGACCCCAGTTGCTATCTCTTTTGAAAGCTGGGCACCATCAGCTTTCTTCACCACATTTGCTGATATACCTGCTTTGTCATTAGTGATTCTGTCAGGAAGGTGAGCATCATGGAATGCCAGTTTAATTGAACAAAGTGTTCTTGTATTTAGGGAGTACTTGAGTGGAGGCCCAAAGTCTGTCTGCTTCCTTAATACCAAACCTTTAAATATGTGCACATAGATCTATTTCCCCATCATCATATATAAATATATTTACATATGTACATACTTGTATTTAGACCTGTATAAATGCCCTTTGCCTCCTAGTTCTTTTCTCTATTTCCTTTAACTTTCCTCTTGTCCCACTATCATATTCAGCCTTCATTTGATTATTTATAATCCTTGGATCACACAAGCTGATGTATTTCTTCCATGTGGACTTAGGTGATGGCTCACTTAGATGGTTGTTTGTTTTAAGATAAGCCTTTGAGACCCCAGGTATTCTTCTCTCTGATAGCTGGGCACCATCTGATTTCTTCAATACACTTTGCTATAGCACCTGTATCCTCAGTGACTTTTCCATGAGGGTGATTGAGTAGGGCTGTGGGTGACATTGACTTTTGAAGATGTGTAATTGTTATACTGAATATTCTGGATTTGCCTGGCTGTGTTCTTACCATGTTTAACTTATCCTTATAGCCTCTGGAAGTCACATCTGAATTCTATGTTTTTTTAAAAATTATTTTATTGGAGGCTTGTACAATTCTTATCACAATCCATACATATGTCCATTGTGTCAAGCATATATGTACATTTGTTGCCCTCATCATTCTCAAAACATTTGCCTTCCACTTTAGCCCTTAATATCAGTTGCTCATTTTCTCCTTCCCTCCCCAACACATCTGAATTCTTCCTTAGTTTTAGTCTAAACTTGTTTGCCAAAATGTTTTCTTAGGTAACACTGCCAAACTTAGATTGTCACCTGTCAGCACATAATGCTCTTAGTGATGATGAGTTTTCTTTCTTCAAAAGGAACAAACTAGAAAGGCAAATCTCACATTATCCTCTCCATTTTTCCATCAAATTACCTATCTCTCGGGTGTTTAGGTGAGTCTGGTTAAGATAGCCTCAGCCAGATCTCTCCTTTCAAAAGGCATATCTTTTTCTTTTCAAATTGGCAAGTACCTTCGGCGTCATACTCTAACACCCAGCACCAGGCCTCGGCCCCTCCAATTTAGCAGCTTTAACATCCATTTTCCTGGGGAATGATGCATGTTCCTTTGATAGAACCCTTTTGTGCCACAAGTAAATTATTTAAAAAATTGTTTAGCAACGTTTGAGTTGGCTCTGGCTAAAGGGACTTCCGATAACAGCAGAAATCAGAAGAAAACAGAAGAAATCAGAAGCTGGTTGGTTTCCAAGGAAAGACTTAAACATTGGCGAGCCCCTGGGAGGTACGCTTTTTGGGGGGGTATCCTGTGGAGGAGCTGTTTCAGAGAAGACTTAGGGATGCTAAGGATCTAAAGCTCCATTTCTTCAGATCTTTCGGCCATTCTTTTGAGGAACTCTCTTCTTCCTCCTTGCCCACCTAATAAGCCTAAGACACTTCCATGGTGACCCTTACCAGGGCAGATGGGTTGTGCAATCTCTTGGCAGAAAGGTGTCATTTATGAAGAGGGGGGGCAACAGCATTAGGAAAAATAGACCTGTTGTTTTCAAGCAGCTTATGCTTATTTGCTGATCCCACTCTAACCCACCTGATCTGGTTTTCCTTTGCAGTACTCCTTGGTGGAACTGCAGGTAAGTAGATATTTCTTTTTCTTCTCTGTTAGTTGTGCAGAAGGAGAAATGAGAGCCTACTCCTAAGCCTGAAAGCCAGAAACGGCCTTCAGATCTCAGCCCAGACTCGGGAATTCACAGCCCCACCAAAGCTTGTGTCTGCTCCATGCTTCTGCCATCCTGTACTCCCAGACCTAATGCTCTATAGAGAAAGACGTCCCTCTCTGCTGTGATCACGCACCCCCTTGGTTCCTGTCATCATCTGCCTCTATGGCATGCCAACTGAACTGGTCTTGGCTCTGCATTCCTCATAACCTGAGGCAATACGTGTCCAATTTCAGCAATCATGACAAGTGTTTGTGTGAGTGAGTGAATGAGTGTTACTGAGAAGGTAAGGAATTGGAAGGGCAAATACCCTCTCCATTTTTTTTTCCATCAAATTATTTCTCTCTCAGGTATTTTACAATGACTCCCTTCAACTCTTTTCTTTAGTAGGAACCAAGAAAAGGACACTTTATTTAAAAAATCATTTTATTAGGGGCTCACACAACTCTTATCACAATCCATACATACATCAATTGTGTAAAGCACATTTGTACATTCATCAATCTCAAAGCATTTGCTCTCCACTTAAGCCCCTGGCATCAGCTCCTCATTTTTTCCCTTCCCTCCCTGCTCCCCCATCCCTCATGAACCCTTGATAATTTATCAATTATTATTTTGTCATATCTTACACTGTCCGACATCTCCTTTCACCCACTTTTCTGTTGTCCATCCCCCAGGGAGGAGGTTATATGCAGATCCTTGTAATCGGTTCCCCCGTTCCACCCCACCCTCCCTCCACAAGGATAAACACTTAAAGCCTACTTTCTGACACTGGTGTTAATACTTTAGGGGAGTTTGTCCAATCATTTGAACTCACATGGACCAATGGACTCCCAAACAAGGGTTGGCCCTATAGGAAATTTATCTCATTCAGTGGTGAAGAAAATGATAAATAATATGGGGAAGTGCTCTCTTGAACAGACTCCAGGGGTCAAGTCAATGGAGTCCTAAGAAGCATAGTGCCCTCACCCTTTGTAGACATGGCCACCTTCACCTTTACCTAGGTGAACTCATAGTGACCTAGTGTCGTGTGCAGGCATTAGCAGCTGGCACACCGTTCTGTTTCTCTTTACTTGAACAGGATCCAAACAACAACAGGATTGCACAATGGTTGGATGTGGTGCCCGAGCAGGGCATTGTAGACCTGTCTTTCCAACTGGCTTCAGAGGCAATGCTGGGCACCTATACTGTGGCAGTGGCTGAAGGCAAGACCTTTGGCACCTTCAGCGTAGAGGAATACGGTAAGTCGGGGAACTAACAGGTTAGCGTTCTGGGAGTAGCCTTATATCAAAATCAGCAAAAGCAAAGGGGCGGATAACTTATTAATTTTGGGATCACGGGTAGATGAGCTAATAATTTCAGCAGCTTGCTACCTTGATCACATTCTATATGTTTTAAATCTATATGTTGTAATTATCCCTATTGTTATGTCCCTCTGTTCACTGTCCAAGGCGCTCTGGTGACAGAGTGTGTTGCCCATTGGGCTGCTAACCACAAGGTCAGCAGTTTGAAACCACGGGCCAGTCCATGGGAGAAAGATCAGGCTTCCTATTCCCCAAAAGAGTTACAGTCTCAGAACCTAGTTCTACCCTGTCATGTAGGCTGACGATGAGTCAGAATCGACTAATAGCCAAGTGCTCCTATTCTTCATCCATTTCCCTGTCCATTCTTCCCAGTGTTGCCTAAGTTTGAGGTGGAAGTTGTGGAACCCAAGCAGTTATCGGTGGAGAAAGAATCTTTCTTGGTTAAAATCTGTTGTAGGTAAGAGCAGAAGTTCTGAAGCTGGTGGAAAGTAAAGCCGCTTTGAGGGATGGTTGGGGAATGTTATGGGGAAAGGGACTATAGGGGTAGGAGTTCAAACTTGGGATCTTTTATGTAGCTTGGGCTCATGACTTATCCATGGAGGCATGTTTTAGTTGTGTTTCTGTGGCTACTTTCCATCGTTCACGCTTTGATTTAGTACACACTAAATTCTAAGTCCTGTGGAGAAATGACATGACTTACATGGAGCCCTGGTGCACAGTGGCTACAGCGCCCAACGGCTAACCAGAAGATCGGTGACTAGAACCTGCCAACGGCTCTTCAGGACAGAGATGAGGCAGTCTGCTTCTGTAGAGATTGATAGTCTTGGGGACTCTCTGGGGCAATTTGACATTACCCCAAGGTTTCGTGTAAGTTGGAATCGACAAGATGGCCGTGGGTTTCAGTGTAGTGGGTTTTAGTGTATCAGAAGAATAAGGATGCTGCACCTGCCCTTGGGGTGGAGCTTACTGTGTCATAGTGTCCTGGCAATCCTCAAGGGCTCTGGATAAGACTGGCCGCCTGTGGGGTTGTCAGAGCACTTTCAAAGGTTGGGGTTTTAGGGAAGAGGGGAAAATGGTATGTTAGGGAAGGAGGGTTGGATTGCAAGCGGAATCTCTCAACTTGTGCTTTTCTGAGTTAGGTACACCTATGGAAAGCCCATGTTAGGGGCAGTGCAGGTTTCCGTATGTCAGAAAGCACACATCTACTGGTATCGCAAGCCAGAGGAGGAGCAGCTGCAGGACAGATGCAAGAAACTCTCCGGACAGGTGAGTGTGTGAGAGGGAGAAAAGGAAGCTCTTGACATGTCTCCAGAGGAAGCCGGGCCCACAGAGGAACAGAGTTTCTCAGGATTATGATCCTGCACCAAAGAGCATAGCAGTCCCTCTTCCTTAACAGATGGCATCTTCCAGAATTTGTTTTGGAATCAAGACACTAACCTGAACGAACAAGTTTCCTAGCTCTGGAGGGGGTGCTCTCCCCCTTCACAGAGCCTGCAGCCTCAGAGTCCTTTCTGGATTACATGGAAACATTTGCCTGTCTCTGGGAATGTACACAAGGTCACACTGTGCAGTGCAGACTGTTAACACTCAACCACGAACCGAAAGGTTGGTGGTTCAAACCCACCTTAGCAGAGCTGAGGGAAAAAGACCAGCTGATCTCCTTCCATTAAGGTTCTAATGCAGAAAACCTCAGGGTGTTGCCACGAGTCAGGATTGACCCCTTAGCAATGGGTCAATAGGGACTTGGGTTCACCCCTGTTTAGAATATGAGAGTTATTTTCATTTTAAAGATATGGAGATAAACCAGTATTTCCTTCTGAGGTCCATCATGAGGTGGAAATAGAGATAAAGTCATGCATCTTTCTCTCTGATTGCTTCTCCAGACTGACAAAGCAGGATGTCTCTCAGCCTCTGTGGACATGTCCACCTTCAACCTCACTGGCTACGCGTACAGCCATAGCATCAATATCGTGGCCACTGTAGTGGAGGAAGGGACAGGTAAGTTGGGCACTCTTTAATTCATTAACAAAAGAGACAGAAGGACTAGCCAGTCAGTGTGCAGTATGGCACTGACGAAACACACAATATTCCTCTAGTAACTAGAGTCTAGTTCTTTAATGCTTCCTACCCACCCACCCCCATTATCATGACCCCAGTTCTACCTTACAAATCCAGCTAGACCAGAGCATGTACACAGGTATTGATAAGAGCTCTCAACACACAGAATCCAGGACAGGAACAGAAATTGGAGTAGCGATACCATGAGGGTAGGTGGAAAGTGGAGGGAGAAGGGGAGAAAGGGGAACCTATCGCAATGATTGACATATAAACAACACCCCCCCCACCCGCCAGAGGGATGAACAACAGAAACAGCAGATGGTGTAAGATGTGAAAATAATAATAATTTATAATTTGTCAAGGGGTCATGAGGGTGGAATGGTTGGGGGGAGGGAGCAAAAAAAAAAAAAAGAGGAGCTGATACCAAGGCTTCAAGTAGAAAGAAAATGTTTTGAAAATGATCATGGCAACATATGTACAAATGTGCTTGGTACAATGGATGCATGGCATGGATTGTTCTAAGAAGCTATAAGAACCCCCAATAAAATATTTTATAGAAAGAAAGAAAACAGATAGCTGTTCTGGGGACAGACTTACTCAGAGGACACCGGAGTGTTTGAGAGTGGCCTGTTCCTAGTTTACAGTCCAAGGCAAATGCCAGCTTTGACTTTGCCACCCACTCACTGCCTGTTTCCCTCATAGTTTGGGGAGGAGAAGTCGGTCTGCTGCTTTAGCCCAAAATCTATTCCATTTTCATCGCCGCAGAGGCACCATCCTCCCAGGGCTTTTACCGTAAATGTGCAGATGAAGATATGTTTAGATCATCATTCATTTGGTTTTCCTTCACAGGAGTGGAAGCCAATACCACACAGGAAGTCTGGATTTCGTCTCAAATAGGATCGATGACCTTTGAAGACACCAACGCCTTTTATTACCCCAACTTCCCCTTCAGCGGGAAGGTATGTTGAAACGTGCCTCGGCACATGAAAACATGCTCAGCCACTTGCTTTTGGACCTTCTTCCTGTAGCTGCATCCCAATAGCTTGTTTATTGCCGGGCCTTTTGTTTTCCTAAGTGTTTTGCATATGTGCATTTATTTCCCCTTCACAATAGCTCTGTAAGGCAGGCACTATTATTGGCCAATTTTACAGAGGAGGCGGAGTCTGAGACCGAGAGAGGTGACGCGTGATTTTCCCAACTTATAACTGGTAACTGCGGTCAAAGCCAGCAGCCAGAGTATACTTTCTTGATTCTGTGCCCTTGCTAATGCCAGCAGTTCATCTTCTAACGACCAAATCTTTGAACTTAGAGCTGTAAGGGCTTTGAATGGAGGAAGCTCTGATACCCCAGTTGTTAAACATTTGGCTGCTAACGGAATGGCAGTGGCTCAAACCTTCCCCAAACTTCAAAGGGAAACAGCTGGGACAGCCCTGGGAGCCCCACGGGGCAGTTCTGCCCTGCCCTTGCAGCACCGCCGCCGTGAGCTGGAGTTGATCCCTGGCAACAGGTTTGGTGTTTGGTTTACAGCTTCTGAAGAGAGCTTGTCAGGGCTCCCGAATCCAAGCAAGGTTATGATCAAACTTTTTGGCTAGAAAGCCATTTCTAGCTTCTTAAGCTGACCTGTCACAAGGATACCTGTGTTTTCATGCCTGAATGTTGCTGACTGGGCGTGAAGTATTTCGTGTTTGCACCCCCATTAGTCTATGCAGTCTGTGAATCTGAAAGTGATGCAGGCCTTGATGGGAGCTGGATGGTCAGCAATGTGCTAAGCATTTACTTTAAAGCTTTTAGAATTTTCTCCCTCCGCCTCCCCACCCCTAATGTGACAATCATCTAATCAAATATTATACATATATATTTAGAAGAATATTATATATATATGTATATATATATATATATATATGCTACATTACTCTCTAGTCATCTGTTCTGTAGGGTTAGAGTAGATCCAGATATTTCCTAGAGTCTGGAGGTTAAGGAGGGCTCCTTTTTGAAGAGAGAGAGTCAAAAGAATGGATAGAGCGTTGGAAGGTGCCCGTGCAAGTGGAGGCCCCACAGACTGAATGACATGAGCGGTGACAAATCTACCCCTGCTCCGTGCTAAGGGACTTCTGCTGGGTGTGAGTTTTGCACAGATCCTACTTTCTCCCCTTTCAATATCACTGATCTTTCCTGAAATGCATCCTTAAGAGTTTCACCCCACTTTACCTCATCGCACTTGTGCCTACTCCAAAGGTAACTCTCCTGGCCTAAAGATCTGTTTCCTCCCTACCCGCCTCTGCCAGATAAGAGTTATGGATGCGGATGGCACCCTCCTCAGGAAGCATTCCGTGTTTCTGGTGATTTATGGCATCAATGAAACCACCAACCACACCCTCATTACGGACAACCAGGGCCTGGCTCACTTCCAGCTGGACACAGCCCGTTGGAATGGGACAGACGTTTCTCTGGAGGTAAGCACGAGGAGGGCCCAGCTTCCCAGCGAGGGAGGCTTTCCTGAAGTCAAACGCTAAAATTCTCCCCTTTCCTATTGCCCCTCTCCTCTAAATCCCATCCTTCTCACTCCTTGACAAAATGTTATTTTTTAAGATGTTCTGTTTTGAATCTAAACCAAATAGATATCCTATCGGCATCACTGTTTCCACGAATTCAGTTTGACGTGGATCCCCATCACCATCTGGTCCCGTAGATGAGCTCAGACTGCTGCTGGGGTAGCTGCCGTCGAATTGGCCCCTGACTCATGGGAAATCAAAGTAGAGAGGGAAAGACTGCTCAGTCAAGTCTCCCTCCTGGTCCCCTATCCCCTCTGCCCATGACCCATAAAAAGGCCAGGCGAGATGATCTAGAGTGTAGATAACTTATAAGCGGGACTACTTGTATCAATTAACAGTTGCCACAACAATGCTGCCTAAGACACAACTATAAAGTTTCAGTATTGTGTAATCCGCACCTGTTGCTCACACCTCTGGGATAGTCCGATAGGCAGCTCAGCAATCTTGGTGGGCTTCCTCACAGGTCATGGGTCAGCTAGCTAGAAGCTGGTCATCCACATGTCTCTCAAGCTTCAGCAATAGAGCTCGGGCATCTTCTCATGGCAATGACAGAGGTGCACATTGGAGTGTGTACAAGGCTCCCGCTGTGTTTCATAAGCTAGCATCCCCGTCCCAGGGACAAGTCACATGGCTGGGCCCAGAGTCCGACGGTGAAGGCACCACACAAGGTTATATGGCTAAGAGGGTTGACACAGGAAAACACGGAAGGCTCGAGTCATTAATGCACCCATTCAACCACACCACTTAAACCATTATTTGTTCTGTGGCTAATTTGACAACTTCTGTACACATCACACAGTCACTTTGCTCAGAAAGAATTATTTTTCAATCTCATTGGCTTCTATATCTAGTTGTTTTTTATTGCTGTTGTTGTTGTTGTCCTGAGATATAATCTTGAAATTCTGTGTAATCGTACTCATGCTTATCTATCTAAGGAGATAGACATACAATCCATAATGGCTTAGTGAAAATAAAGACCTAAATTCCATTCCGCAACATACCAAAATGCTGGGGCACACCCCACTGTCATGGATAGCGCCTCGAATCCTTGACTGGACTATTAGTGAACTATCCACACCCGTGGGCTTAATATGGTTGGAAGTACATACTGAAAGACCCACTGCCACCCCAATCTTTCTCTACCTTTCAGGGCAGGTTCCAAATGGAAGACATGGTATATGATCCTGAACAAGTGCCTCGCTACTATCAAAACGCATACCTGCATCTTCAACCCTTCTACAACACAACACGCAGCTTCCTGGGCATCCACCGGCTGGAGGGCATGTTGAAATGTGGCCAGCCCCAGAAAGTGCTAGTGGATTATTACATTGATCCAGCTGATGCCAGCCCTGACCAAGAAATCGCCTTCACCTACTATGTAAGCCTGGGAACTAGGGGTTGGTGAAAATGTGTGGTGAAGGAAAGTGAATGATTGAGTCCACCAGAGAGAGGGGATAGACTGTCTAGGGAAAGATGAAATGTGAGCCACATATGTCATTTCAAAAGTTCGAATAGCTACATTTAAGGAATTAAAATAAATAGTTACAATTAAAAAAACAAAAAATAAAAATGAAAATAAATAAAATAAATAGTTACAAATGATTTTAATAACATACAAGTATGCCTTGCCTAATCAATTTATGTTTGGGCAAATTCCAACTGCATATATGCCTGTGGTCATATGGTTATTTGGGGTTTTGGTGCTTATTTCTTTCTTATGGTTTTAAAGATTCATATGGTTTTAAAGACTCAAAAGCCAGACTCTAGCACTAGATCATGGGTTTTGGGTTGTTGTTTTCTAAAGTCCTGAGATGTAATCTTAAAATTCTGTGTAATTCTGGCAGGTGAGGCAGAGGACATGGCTCAGGGCTTTGTCCTGCAGGCAGGCTGGTGCAACAGTGGGTGGGGACTGAGCTTATTCCCCTCACTCCCTGCTAGCTTCCTTTGGCTTCACTCCCTTAGCCACCCACTCAGTCACCACCCAATAATGCTACCAGTTTCTCCAGCCCCCACAAGTAGCTATACCACCAGCAGCAGAGGCACCAGCAGCATTGATAGGAACAACACTGAAGGAGGGCTATCATTACATTTTAATATAGTGCCCATGCAACATCTGAATCACATAACATCCTACTTCACAGAATAGATCTTGGATATTAATCAATGCACACGGGACGTTTATTTAACCCAGTATGCCAAAATATTATTTCACCACATAATTGTAGTTAAATTATTGATGCCCACAAGCTCACTGCTTCTGAGTTAATTTTGACCCACCCCAACCCTAGAAGACAGATTAATGCTGCCCATCGGGTTTCCAAGGCTGAGAATCTTTATGCAAGCCGACGGTTCCCTTTCTCCCTTGAAGAGTCTTGGGGGCTCAAACTGTTGACCTTTTCATTAGCAGCCCAAATCTTAACACGGAGACCCCTAAAAAGTTATTCATGAACACTGGATTCTTTGTTCAACGACAACTTTGAAATGTAGTGTGTGTACATTTACAGCCCCCTCAGTTTGGACCATCTTCAGGTTTCGTTGTTATAAAGCATTTATTGTAAGAATGGATTGGCTCCATTGTGGTAAAGTTAGCCCAAATTTACATTAAGCAAAAGCATCGACAGTAATTTTTGGGTTAGTTTTTAATACATTTAAATACATTGACATATAAACAAAACTCCCTCAAGACTTAGAAACTGAGCGCCTTTCCCTCCTCTTTAGCAACAATATCTCACTGAGTTAAGGAAAGGAAACCAGCTCCTTTCACCACGGCATGCACACAGACAATGGAGACTTAAAAAATATATGTATGGGACAGATGGAATATGTGCGTCATCTGTTTCGGGTTCTCAATTGTGTGACGGGTGACCACTTTACTTCATAGTACAGATCTGGAGGCTGGAAAACTTTAGGATGAGAAAAGAGATTTTAAGCAAGAGCCCAGGTCCGGACATCGTGTGAGAAAATAAGGCCAGGAATTTCTAAGGCAGGAAAGGGCTGCTGGCCGGGATCCAAAAAGGGGGCAGAGAAGAGAAGAAAGGAGCCGGCTTGGAACTTGGGGTACTTTTCATTCTATTGTGTTAAAAATTAACACGGATAGCAATTGTGTTATGGGAAATATAAAGTCACACGTTTTCATCTGAAAGAAATGTATAAAGATTAGAAGCTTCGATGAAACGAGGGATTTAAAGACAAACAAATTTAATGTACTGTGGGCTTGCAGAAGATTGAACAAGTCTGTCTTGAAAGAGAGCTAGTGAGATTCTTTTGAGACGTCAGGATGCTGAGGCTCCAACTGACTTAGTTTGGGCGTGTTATCACAAGAGACAAGTCTCGGATACAGTAGAAGGTCAGTGGGGGGAATAGGAAGCCCCTTAATGAGATAAACTGATTGCGTGGCTGGAAGAGTGGGCCCCAGCATGAGACCAATTGTGAAGACGATGCGGGACTGAACAGTGTGTCATTCTGGAAATGACTGGAGAGCATTGAGCAGCATCAGACCCCCAGGCTTCATGGTCCTTTAATCCTTTATCAGCGTCTCAGTCTCTGAGTGACTTTCAGCTCCCTGGATCATCCCACAGTCTTAAATCACTAGGATCACCAAACCAAGACAATCATCCTAGTGCAACACAGGAGAAGGGTGGGCTATATCCTGGATGGGAAATAGTGCTCGGTTAGCAAGGAACGTCACCAGCGAACTAGGAGAAAGTGACATTGGGGCTGTGCAGGGAGGAAGGCCGGGTGTATTCCTGGAACCAAAGACCCAACCGCGGAACTGCTATAAGAGTCTGAGAGGACAGCCCGCCTGGGTTCAATTTCAATGAATCAGGTTTCAAGGTAGAGAAGAAATCTATCAAATAAACTTCCCCTGGACGATCAAGAGGTGGTGAATGTCTCCGAGACAGTGTGAGGTTTACTCATTCCCACTGAACTGTGAATTGAAAGGTCGTAATAAAAGGTCACGAAGACAGGTTTTATCTGACTCTGCAGTAGGAGGATTACGAGAAGGAACCCAATTCAGAAAGCTTCTTTCCCTGAAGATTTTCTCTTGGGCATGTCCAAGGAAGAGCCATCCGGGCCTGTAGGCACCATCTTGTATTTGGCAAGCTAAGGGATCCTTGGTGAAGTGTGAGCCAGGCTTTAGAATATGAATGAAGTCTCTTTCTCCCGCAGGAGGCAGGTGAAAATCCAGTAACTCCTGTACTGATTAGTTTCATCTCTTCCTCAGTTAATAGGAAAAGGGAATTTGGAGATGGAGGGGCAGAAACAAGTGAGCGCTAAAAAAGGTGAGTGCTTAGGCCTATCCTGGAAGAAGGCATTTTTGGGGGTTATTATTGTAAAAATACATGTCACACAATATGTGTCAATGTAATAAGTTTTGTAAATTTCAATTTTTTATTGAGATGTTTTGGGAATAAGCAAACAAACAAACACTCACTGCTATTGAGTCAATGCCGATTCAAAGCGACCTCCTGTGGTTTCCAAGACTGAAACTGGTTATGGGGATAGAAAGCCCTGTCTTTCTCCTGCGCAGGGGCTGGTGGTTGGGAACCAAGCAGATGGCAGATCGAGGTATAACTCTGAACCACTAGGGCTCCTTGTTTTGAGAATATACACAGACAGCAAAACAAATACCAACTCCACAGTCGCTACGTGTACACTTCAGTGGAAATGATCATATTTTCAAGTTGTGCAACCATTTTCACCCTCCTTTTCTGAACTGTTCCTCCCTGACATGTTCAGACAAACTCACTGTCCCCTAAGCTTCCTGTCTAATCTCTGGAGTTCCTGTTGTCAGTCTGATTCCATGTAGATTCTCCTTAAAAGAGCATTATGCTGAAGACATTCTAGGTGAGTTAACCCACACTCTTCCTTGTGTTTTAGAAGACTGGGGGGAATATTTTTGGCTTAAGTTTTAAAGATTATCTTAGGGCAGTAGCATCAGGGGTCCACCTACCCTCCATGGTTCTAGGGAGTCAATGAGAATTTGAAAGGCTGATCTGCTTCCCCACCTCCAGGTAAGGATTCATCCAGAAGATCTTTGATCCGAGTGTTCATTAGTGGTAGCTAGGCACCCTTCAGTTCTTCTGGTCTCACAGCACTGGAGGCAATTGTTGATGAGGCAATTAGTCACATATTCCATTTCCTCCTCCTTTTCCTGACTCACCTTTCCCCCCCTGTTCTTCTGGGTAAATAGAGACCAATTGTTGTGCCTTAGAGGGTCGCTCCCACACGCACTACACAATGAATTAAAACACACTCCTAAGGCTCAGTTAAACTAGCATGTCTCATGAAATCATGACCCTAAATCTCCACACCGAGGAACGAAAACACCCATGAGGTATTTGGTTGGACAGAAATAACTTTAACAGTTTTTTTGGCTTTGCAGTGCATATATTTATCGCACAACTTTTTTTTATGAACTTCTTTTTAAAAATCACTTTATTGGGGGCTCTTACAGATATTATAACAATCCATAAATCAATTATATCAAGCAAACTTGTACATGTTTCCATCGTCATTTTCAAAACATATCTTTCTACATGAACCTTTATTATGATCTCCTCTTTTATCTGTCCCTTCCCCATCCACCCACCCTCATGAATTCTTGATAAATTATATATATATATTTTTTCATATCTTTTTTTTAAAACATTTTTTTTTAATTTATTTTTATTTTTATTTTTTTAAAACATTTTATTAGGGGCTCATACAACTGTTATCGCAATCCATACACACATCAATTGTGTAAAGCGCATTTGTACATCATTCTCAAAACATTTTCTCTCCACTTAAACCCCCGGCATTAGGTCCTCATTTTTCCCCTCCCTCCCTGCTCCCCACTCCCTCATGAGCCCTTGATAGTTTATAAATTGTTATTTTGTCATATCTTGCCCTGTCCGACGTCTCCCTTCACCCACTTTTCGGTTGTCCGTCCCCCAGAGAGGAGGTCACATATAGTTCCTTGTAATCGGTTCCCTCTTTCCTACCCATTCTCCCTTTACCCTCCCTGTTTCGCCACTCACACCACTGGTCCTGTAGGGCTCATCCGCCCTGGATTCCCTGTATTTTCAGTTCCTATCTGTACCAGTGTACATCCTCTGGTCTAGCCAGACTTGCAAGGTCGAATTCGAGTCATGGTAGTGGGAGTGGGGAGGAAACATTTAGGAAGTAGAGGAAAGTTGTATTTTTCATCGTTGTTACATCACACCCTGACTGGCTCAACTCCTCCCCGAGACCCCTCTGCAAGGGGATCTCCAGTGGCCTACTAATGGGCTTTGGGTCTCCACTCCGCACTCCCCCCATCATTCACTATGGTAAGATTTTTTTGTTCTGATGATGCCTTATACCTGATCCCTTCGACACCTCGTGGTTGCATAGGCTGGTGTTTATCGCACAACTTTTGCCAATTTAACTTTTTACATGTGTATAACTTTTTGACAGTTATCACAATCATTAGCCATGAAACCTTACATTTAATTGATGAGATTTCCCCATCGCCATTATTCCTCCTCCTCCCCCTTCCTCCCATTCTTGGTAACCACTAGTAAACTTTTATCTCTATCCAGTTTCCTTTTCTTATTTTTGGTCTTTTTGTATAAGTGAGGCCTGACCATATTTAGGCTTTGGGATTGACTTGCTTCACTAAACATGAGCTCTTCAAGCTTCCATCCATATGGTAGCATGTATCAAGGCTTCCTTTCTACTGGCTGAGTATTATTCCATTGTGTCTATGTCTCATACTTCGTTTATTCATCTATCCGTTGATGAGCATTTAGGTTGTTTCTACCTTTGGGCTATTGTAAATGCTGCTGCAACAAACATTGTACAAGTCTCTGAGTGTTAGCTTTCAAGGTTTTTGAGTATATAACTAGGAGTGGAATTGCTGGATCGTAAGGTAGTTACTTTTCTACTTGGTGTTATTGGGGTTTTTTTTAGCAACTTTTTCTACAGAGGCGTTACCGTTTTACATTCCCATCGGGAGTGGGTAAGATTTCCAATTTCCTCATCTCCTCATCAACAGAGGCCTAATGACTTAGGCAATGGGCTACTAATTGCAAGTCGACTAATTCAAACCCACCTGTTGTTCCACAGGAAAAAGTTGAGGCTTTCGGCTCTGATGAAGATTTATAGTCTTGGAAACCTTATATAGGATCACTATGAGTCGAAATGTACTCATTAGCAGTGGGTTTGGTTTTGGGGTTTCACCAATCTTTGTTAATTTGCTGATGTCTTATCTATTGGGAGTGGAACCGTGTCTCATTGTGGTTTTGATTTGTATCTCTCTGATGAGTAATGATGCTATTTGAATGTCCTCTTTAATGCAGTGTCTATTCGAGTTTTTCCTGCTTTATCATTGGGTGATTTTTTGTTGTTGTTGTTAAATTGTCAAAGCTCTCTCTATATATACACACGGAGCTGTTAGAGTGTTGTCAGATATATGGTTTCTGAAGATATGCTCTGAGTTAGCGGGTTTTCACTTTTGAGATAAACCCTTTTGATGAAAAAAATTTTAATTTTATTAAGTCTCATTTATTATTTTGTCTTTTGCTGTTTATGCTTTTATTACTATATTACATAATCCACTATTGAAAACTATTTCTAACATCATTGCTCCTGGTTGTTCTTCTAAGTATTTTATAGTTTTAGTTTGCATATTTAGGCCTGCAATCAAATTTGAATTTGCTTTGTATATGATGTGAGACAAGAATCCCGTTTCATTTTTCAGTATATGAAAATCCAATTTTCCCAACATCAATTATTTATTTACTTAGTTTACTTAACATTTTATGGGGAGCTCTTACATATATAATTGCAATCCATAGGTTCATTAGATCAAATATAGTTGTACAATTGCTGCCATCATCATTTTCAATACATTTTCTGTCTTCTTGAACACCTTGATATGAGCTCCCCTTTATCCAATCCCTCCCCCACACTACCATCCCCCTGAACCTTTAATAAATTATTATTATTATGGAGTTGTTCAGGGTTTTTTGTTTGTTTTTTGCCACCTTACACCTTCCAATGTATCCGTTCATCTAAAATTCTGATGTTTGTTCCCCTCAAGTGGGGTTATGCAGTCATCGTTGCTATCAGTTCCCCCTTCTTCATTCTCTTCCCATACCTGCAGGGAATCATTACTCCCATTACTGTTTCTGAGGGGTTTAGTTATCTTGGATTTCACCCAGCACCATTTATTGAAGAGATTCTTCTTTCTCACTGAATATATATCCTTGTCAAAACTCAGCTGGCCATATCTCTGGATTCTCCATCTTATTCCATTGATCTATGTATCTGTTTTTATATCCCTGCCAGGTTGTTTTGATTACTGTAACTGTATGATCCACTATTCACTGCTGTGAAGTAGATTCCAATTCATTGTGACCTTGTAGGAGACATAGAACTGCTCAATAGGGTTTCCAGAACTGTAAAAATACATAGGGAGCAAATATATATATACAGAGAGTTTCATCTTTCTATTACAGAATGGCTAGTGGATTTGAACCATTGACCTGGTGGTTAGCAGAACAATACTTAACCAAGTACCCCACTAGAGCTCCTTTTCGTAGTTGTGCAGTGTGCTTTAAAATCAGGAAGTGTGAGCTTTCTACTCTGTTCTTCTCTTTCATCTTGGTTTAGCTATTCAGGGGTCTCTATCCAGGGACCTCTATTTCCATATAAAAGGCTGTTGAAATTTTAAGCAGGAATAACATTGAATCTATAGACAACTTTGGGTTATGTTGACTTCTTAACACTATTAAGTCTTCCAATATATGAACATAGAACATCTTTCTGTTAATTTAAATGTCCTTTAATCTCCTTCAATAATGTTTTTGTTTTCATTGTATAAATCAATTTAATGCTTTTGATGCATACAATTTAATGACATTAAATATTATGCAATGATCAGCAGTATCCATTGCCAAATTCCCATCACCATAAAGTGATACGCAGTGCTGCCTAAATAATAATTCCAAGAAAGGTATAATTAATATTCCAGAAAATAGTTATTTTACTAGAAGCAGTTGGTACAGAACATTAACAATAATGATAGGAGATGAGGAAAATGAGAAGTAGCAAATGGTTGACTTGCTGAAAAGTGCAGTCATATGGGTAGAGATGATCTGGGGGTGAGAATGCGCCCTCATTCCTTTGTGTCCCTTCTTCCATTCCAGGACCCAAAGGCTCCTTCTCTCTCTCACTGATCTTCACGTCCAGACTAGCCCCCGACCCTTCGCTAGTCATCTATGCCATTTTCCCCAGCGGAGGAATCATAGCTGACAAAATTCAGTTCTCGGTGGAGATGTGCTTTGACAATCAGGTAAACTGGCCTTGTAGGGGAGTGCAGAAAAGACTTGGGCACAAAGAAGTACCTTGTGTGTGGTGGGGTTGAGACAATACAAGGGCAAGGAAATAAGATACTATTGAAGCTGTGATGTTGTATTTATTTCTTTAGACTGCTTGGTTGGAATTGTTTTCCCATTTGCTTCTCCTTTAAACATAATCATTCTGGGATATCACATGCTCCCTGTAGTTAGTCCACATGGTCTTTTTTTTACCCTATTACTTAACATCTAAAATTTCTATATTGTTCTACTGTGTTTATTTTCTCTACTCTATCAAAAGACACCAGTCCTGAAGAGCTAAAGTTTACCCACAAACACCGGAGTGAAGGGGGGGGTGTTTGAGACCATCACTGGCTGATGATCTCAATCATATTACTTACCATCTCTCCAGCTAACCCAATCACCAACTGAAAACCATTTCTTCCCCAGGTTTCCCTTGGCTTCTCACCTGTCCAGCAGCTCCCGGGAGCAGATGTGGAACTAGAGTTGGAGGCAGCTCCTGGGTCCTTGTGTGCTGTTCGGGCTGTAGATAAAAGTGTCTCCCTCCTCCGACCAGAGAGAGAGCTGAGCAATAGCTCTGTGGGTAATCTGCAGCTGGGGTGACAGGATGGACAGAAGAGACCGTTAGACTGCAGGCAAAATGGAAAGCGGAGCCCAGGAAGCAGGAGGGAAAGTCTAGGGAAATGGTGGGCAAAGTGCTGGTGTGGAAATCCAGATAGAAATGATATGAGTGGTACACAGTTAGTATGGTGGTGGAGATCAGGAAAGAGAATGAAATCTGGAATAAGGATGATGGATTATGGGGAAAAGTGAGATAGGCATGAACATTTTTAGGGTGGGAAAAATGGCTTTGGTAAAATAAATATGGAAGAATTTAGAGTAATGACGACCAATAATACAGAAGTAGTGAACTGTAGCACCAGCATCTGAAATGATTTTCTCAACTGATTTCACTTTATATCAAAACTCTAGTACCTTTCCCCTCTCATCTCAGGTCTA
Source organism: Echinops telfairi (assembly GCF_000313985.2). Classification (NCBI taxonomy): domain Eukaryota; kingdom Metazoa; phylum Chordata; class Mammalia; order Afrosoricida; family Tenrecidae; genus Echinops; species Echinops telfairi. Next base: position 677,527 of record NW_022103938.1, read on the forward strand.
TAGTCTGTTCCCGTTCTGGTACGGTTACTATCCTTATCAAGTGGCTGAATATGATGAGTGTCCAGCATCTGGCCCATGGGACTTACCTCAACCCCTCATTGACCCTGTGCCTGAGGGGCGCTCGAGCAGCCGTTCTGCCATCTGGAGGCCATGGTTCTCTGGAGGTGCTGACCTTTTCCGCTTTTTCCAGGTAAATGCTTACCCATTTTGTTCTTAAAGAAACATCAGTGGTGGTAGGAGGCAAGGAAAGCCCATATCCAGGGAAGTAGAGACCCCTGTGGGCACTGATGGGGACACACCCAAAAAGAAGCTCTGACCTGTAAAGTATCCTCTCTTGATCCTTATTCTTGAAAAAGCTGCCCAATTACCTTGGAGAGCAAAGCCTTGTAAGACACTATAAACCTAGTCTCCCCCTTCTGCCCTTTCTCTGTGATCTCCAACCTATGTCAGTGATCCCATAAAATAAGAGAAGGTAGATAAGGGGTCTCTTGTTTTCAAAAAAGTATTTTACACTTATTTTATGAGCAGAGGTTTGGGATGCTCTGTGGCCGGGGTCTTTACCAGGAGGGTTATGAGGTCAAGGATTGTGTCTCGTTCATCCTTCGCCTCTCCCTAATGCTCCCTATGTTTTTGTTGCACTGAGTAAGCTAATATGATTCATCATCCAAGTTCAGAGTCAGCCAAATAATAAGGACATGAAGGTAGAATGTGGGAGCAATTTGTGGAAGAAAATTTAAATGTATTTAACTTTCATTGAAAACCTTGCACGCTAGCTACAAGTGAACAACGCATCTTGGGGACGGAACACTGGCTAGTAAATTCTAGTTTTATCATTAATAATAAAAGAAGAAGAAAAAAAGAGTGTTTGGGGTCAACCCTTCTATGGTGGAATTACTGGTAGTAGTATTTGTATTAGTGGTGGGATACCAACTAACACTGTAATCTCTGGTCTCTTTGGTGCCTGTCAGAGCGTGGGCCTGAAAATCCTGTCCAATTCCAAGATCAAGAAGCCAGTAGTTTGTAATCACTGGTCTCCCAAATACGGCACTGCAAGTGGTGGAGGTAAGCTCCTATGATCGATGGTTCATAGATTGACTAAAGTGTTAAGTCACTGAACTCTGAAAGTTCCCTTGTTGCCTCCTGTTTTTCCATTGACAATTCTAACATTAAAATGATCATAGATTGTGAGTCCTACGGGTCTTCTCTCTCTGCAGAGGACTTTGAAGTTTCAAGACCTTACCTACTCATCCCCTAGTCAAACCTCCTTCTCTGTCATTTCCCTTGATGGCCTCTGTGATTACTTAATAAGAATTCTTGGTGCTGTAGTGGGTTACAAGTCGGGTTGCAAACCACAAGGTCAGCAGTTTGAAACCACCAGCTGCTCCTCGGGTGAAAGATGAGGCTTTTTTCTCCTGTAAAGAGTTTAGAGTCTTGGAAACCCCCAGGGGCTGTTCTATCCTGTCCTATAAGGGCACGATGAGCCAGAATGGACTTGATGGCAGTGAGGTCAGTTATTTGAGTTTCTCAGCAGTCCAATCACATGTTCTCTGCTTCCTCTGAATTTCTGGCTAGCAGTCCCTCTACCTCTCAAACAAAAAACACCTGCCTTCCAAAATACTTTCGTTCTTGATCTCCACAGGAAGTAATGACATTTCTAGAGAGGCTTTTCCATCTTCGTCAGTTCAACCAGGAGATTCTCAGGTCCGCCAGTACTTCCCCGAGACCTGGCTCTGGGACCTCTTTCCTATTGGGTAAGTGATGTCTCAATAACTATACAGCAAGCTTATACTCAATGGAGTCAGCAGAGAATCCCCAGACAAATAAGTTCTAATGAATCCAAGTTAGAAATGTAAACAGAGGTATGGGAATGTGGTTCTTTCCCGGAGTGTTTATACAATTATATTTAACCATTCAAAGAAAATCCACATTGCGCACCCAATAAGGTGGCTATAGTAGCCTCGGTGGTGTAGTGGGGGACACTTTGGGCTGCTAATACACTTTGGGCTCCCTCTCTGAGGGAGAAAGATGATCCTTTCTACTTCCATAAAAATGTAGTCTGGAAACCCACAGGGGCAGCTCTGCTCTGATCTGCATGGGATTGACTCGACAGCAGTGAGTAACTTAGCGAAGAGAGCTGTAATTGAGAAGAAACAAAACAGGTGTTGGCGAGTGTGAAGAGACCTAAAACTCCATCCACTGCCGGCGGGAGTAGAACGGTGTGACCACTGTGGAAACCGTTTGCCAGTTCCTCAAAAAGTTAAACACGGAATTGCCATATCCACCAACAATTTCTTCCAGGTATATACACAGAAGAATTGAAAGCAAGAATGCAGATAGAGACTTAGACATCAGTGTTCATGACAACATTATTTTCAACCAAAAGGTGGCAACAGCCCAAATGTCCAACGACACATGAGTGAATAAATAAAATGTGGCACATATGTACCGGGTGATACTACTTAGGCATAAAGAAAACGAAATCCTGAAACATGCTCCCACACAAATGTGCCCTGAAAACATAATGCTAGGTCAGAGAAACCAGTCATGAAATGGCAACTTCTATATGATTCTACTTATATAGAATATCTAGAATAGGAAAGTGTATAGAGACCAAAGCTTATCGATGGTTAGCAGGAGCAGGAAGAAGGGAACAGAGAAATTCATTGCCTAGGGGACAGTGAACTTCTATTAAGAGCAACGAAAAATTTTGGAAATAGTGTGATGCTTAAGCAACATGATGCATGAACTTAATGCCATTGAATTGTACCTGTAAAAAATGTTTGATTGGCAAATTATTGTTTTATATACGAGGGGGTACCCCACCCCACACTCCACCCCATACCTCCCAAAAAACAAAATTGTGCTGGATGGAGTGGAGCTTTCGGTGCATGTATTTTTCCTGCTAGGTGAGCACCGAGCCACTTGCACTGAGTTAGTGAACCCAGTGGCATCACCTGGGATTGTTCTCTCTAGTCACAGTGAATTTTTTTGTAAAAGCATTTTCGCTCAAACCTCATTTTTTGTGATGGCTGATTTAAGAAAACTGTGCAGCTATGAAATTTTGTTTCCTGCTGGGGAAAAAATGCCATAGAAACTGTTCTGATGTTGAACACAGCTTATAAGGACAGCGCTATGGGAAAAACTCAAGTGTACGAGTGGTTTTCTCATTTCAAAAAAAGATGAAATGCTGATTGATGACAAACCTCGTTCTGGATGTCTGTCAACTTCCTGAACAGATGAAAATGTTGATTTGTAGTGCATTTGGAGTTCATTCCACTAGGTCAGACTGTGAATCAAGCTTTCTATTTAGAGGTTCTGAAATGATAGCGTAACTGTGGCAAAGTGGGGCCTGGTTTTGCCACCATGGCAATGTACCTGTTCACACAGCCATCTCAGTGCAGTTTGGGGCAAAAACCAGCATGTCTCTCTTGCCCCATGTACCTTACTCACCTGACCTCACTCCATGTAACTTTTTTGTTTCCATGAATGAAGTGGGATATGAAAGGATAGTGATTTGATGACACAGAAGAGGTGAAGAAAAAAATGAGGGAGGTGCTATCAGCCATCCAAAGAGATGAGTTTGAAAATGTTTCCAAGAACAGAATCACAGATTTGACAAATGTATTAAGTGTAATGGAGAATACTTTGAAGGTGATATGGTTATTTTGTTAAAAAAAAATTAAATACATAGCTTTGGGAAAAATTCCGTTTTTTGGGGGGAGAGGTACTCCTTTGTATATATAGAACAATTATCAACATATATACTCGTATAAAGCACATATCCACTCACATTAGTTCCTATCCAGTGCTTACAAATTCATTTTGAGAAGCCATAAGAGCACATCCTGAAAGATTTAGAGGGCAACAGCCTGGAGCCCATGGAGACCTGGCAGTGTGGTGGTTAAGGATTGAGCTGAGATACTAATGGTCAGCAGTTCAAAACCACCAGCAGCTCCGTGAGAGAAAGACTGGGCTTTGTACCCCAGGGAGCAGTTAGAGCTATGAGTCAGCATGGACTTGAAGGCAGTGAGGTGAGCCGCTAGTCCTCTAGTAGCAAAGCCGAGTACACACTGGGCTGCTAACCACAAGGTCACTCGTTGGAAACTAGGAGCTTCTGTGCAGGAGAAAGAGGAGGATTCTGCTCCTTGAAAGATGGACAGCCTCAGAACCCCAAAGGAGCGGTTCCAGTCTACCCTATAGTTCCCATGAGTCAAAGTTGACTCAATGTCATTGAGTGAAGCTCTCTTTCAGATAAGCATCCACACCCATCCACCCTTACTCCCTCACACATGTATACTGTCACCACCCCATTCTCCCATATTTATATGTCCTCACTCACCCCGAGATTCATGTCCTGAGCTTCACATGTTTCCTCAGTTTGGTCGTCTCTGCACTTTTTCCACATCACAAATTCACTTCTGAAAAAAGTCAGGCACAGAAGACAGATATCATATGGTCCTGCTTCCATGAAATTCCTCAAACAGGCCGTCTACAGTATATACACACCAAGTTTTATTAACAGTTACCAGGGGTGAGGGGAAAAGAGGGTAGAAAAAGGCATCAAGCCTAGGGGAGGGGATACTGCACTTCCCTTACGGGTGAGGTGAGGGGGCGAGGAGTGGTGAAGACCGAACCACATGGCGAACATAATGAATGTCGTGGAGCTGTACCTGTGAACGTTACAGCAATGGCAAATGTTTTGTTCCCCGTGTATTTGACACAGTAAAAAAGTGGGGAAATAATTTCTGCAGATGAATTCAGAGCATAATTCATGACTGTTCGTCCTGTCCTGCTTCCCCTCCACCTCACGCGGGTCCTTGTGTTCCACAGCAACTCTGGGAAGGAGGCTGTCCACGTCACAGTCCCTGACACCATCACAGAGTGGAAGGCCATGACATTTTGCACCTCCCAGGCCAGAGGCTTTGGTCTGTCACCCACGGTTGGACTAACCGCTTTCAAGCCCTTTTTTGTGGATCTGACCCTCCCTTACTCAGTCGTTCGTGGGGAATCCTTTCGTCTTACCGCCACCATCTTCAATTATTTAAAGGACTGCATCAGGGTGAGGACCGATGATCCAGGGCACAGGGGGCTGCATCAGAAGTAGAGGCCTCTGCCCTCATACGTTTAACTGGAAGCCTTCCAGTGTTCCCTGGGAAAGAGGAGATGGCATTGCCTCAGCTCCGAGTTTCTCTGAGCCTCTGGGTGCACTCATGTCTTTTATAGCAAACACTCCTTTCAGGTTCAGACCAAGCTGGCTGAGTCTGACGAGTACTATGGGGAATCCGGGGCGGACTCCAAGGCCTCGATCTGTCTCTGTGCTGATGAAGCAAAAATCTACCACTGGAACATCACAGCTGCCAAACTGGGTAAGAGAGGGAAGTGGTGGGCAGGCAGGGACAATCTAGAGAGAAACCCCAGTGGGCCTTCATGAGCTGGGGCCAACTGCATGGCTTCTGGCTTGACATTTCAGCAGAACTGTTCTAGAAGTGAGAGGACTTCACTGGCTGACGAGAGAGCTACTGAATTCCTTCCTTCTTCTCTCTTCCCAGGTTACATCAACTTTACAATTAGCACTGAAATTCTGGACAGCAGGGTACCCTGTGGAAACCAAAAGGGGTTTGTTCCCAAAAAGGGGCGCAGTGATACACTAATCAAGCCAGTTTTGGTCAAGGTAAGGTTTCTGAGGCCCAGCTTCAGAGGTAGAGCCAGCAACCGAGGCGGGATGCTCACTCTTTAACCGTACCAGTTAGTCTCTCCAATTCCAACCAGGAAACGTCAACTTTCTCCTTCTCTGACCTCTTACTGGCCTCGAACAATTTGCCTAACCCATGCTGAGTCCAGTGCCTGGCATATCACAAACTCTCACGCAATGTTAGTCACTGAAGGAGTGTGGATTTCTCTTATGAGAAGTTTTAACTCCCTCATTAGCTGCTTTCTTAAAAAAAAAATTATCATTGTCAACCCTTTGTCAATCATTCCTCTCTCGTGTTTGCTAATTTTGCCCTTGTTCAGAAGGCATTCTATTGAGAGGTCCACCTGATAGTAAAGTTCTGAGCTTCAGAGACCGCTCTGTTCTCATCCTGTAGGAAGCCCTGGGAGCACAGGGAGGGCCTCTTCTCCCTAGGTCTTCCTCCTTCCTCCCCTTTCCTCCCCCTTCCTTGCCACCTACCCTGACAATCATCTTTCCTATTTTCATCTGGATGGGTCCAGCCTGAGGGAGTCCTTGTGGAGAAGACACACAGCTCGCTGCTGTGCCCAAAAGGTGGGTTGACTGGAGGGGAGGGTGGGTGGTGAGAACCCTTAGGTAACAGGAGATTTTCTTCAGCAAAAAGAGGAATGGAATGTAGATGGTGGAAAGGATTAGACAGTGTGGGGTGCCATTCCTTGTGGGGCCAATTAGCTGAGAGGCAGGAGGAAGAAGAAGATACACAGTAGGATTGTGGCTTTCTTTGAAAGTCTTTTCAGGAAAGATCATCATGAATAGATAAAAGAAATCTGTCTCCATCCCACAGAAAACTCTGGATCGTAGGAAGTTTTACAACACGTTGGACAGGAGACCCTTCACTGCTTTTATCTTCTATTGTCTCACAGGAAAGGTGGTTTCAGAATCCATCTCCCTGGAGCTCCCTGCGGATGTTGTCCCTGATTCAACAAAGGCTTATGTTACTGTTCTGGGTAAGCAGATAGAAATTCTTGGTTGAAAAAAAGAAAGAAAACATGGGACTGAAAGGTGTAAAAGTATAAAGTGGGCTGGGTACGTAGAGTTATCTGAAAGAAGGTCTGCTAGTGACGGAGAAAGACGAGTTTATTTTATATAGTGGGGAATGCAGAGTATAGGCAACAGTAGAGGTGGTGTTAGATGTATTCTGTAGTGCTTATAGAGTTGACCAAACAATATGTATTTAGACTTAGGTGGTCTAGGAAACAGATAAAGAGAACAAAAGGCTTGTGGCAGTCACCTGTAAGAAAATGAGGCATTTACCTATTTGAATATAGTTTAGGGAAGATGCGTCATGTTTCCATGTTTCCACCGTTTCATGACTGTGGGGAAGAAAGGGAATGAATAGAAAATTGAAACCCTATGAAATTCCGTTAGGGACCCAGTACTACCATGTCCAGCCATGTTGTCTTAAACAGAGTTACTTAATCATCCGCCCCACCACCACTGTTTTAGAAAACATTTTTTCTTGGTTTGGTCAAGGTTTACAGAGCACATTTGTTTCCCATCCAAGAGCCGATACACATTTCGCTTGCTGACCTTGGTTGCAGGCTCCTCAATGGAGCTGCATTCTTCCCACTTCTGCCCAGGGCTCCCCATTTCCATGCACCCTTCGCTCCAGCCCCTTCCCGCCTTCTGAAAAATGCTTCCCTTTGAGGTTGACTGTTCTGAGGGTTGTTCCTTAGAATATTGTCGATTGTTTAACAATTAAGCAATCCTGATTTCCCTTCTGTAAGACGTGATAGTCCTGTGATACTTCTGAGGATTGCTGTGAAGATCAGATGCGAAGTTGAGAAAGTTCCGAACACAATATCTAATACATAATAGGAGCCTTATCAATGCGGAGTTCTTTTTCTTTACTCTTTTACTGGTCGGTCTTTTGTAGGTCCAACATTCTGTTTTAACTGTAATTTTATTTATAGCTCTAGTATCCAACTAACTAATCTATTGCTATCAGGTCGATTCAGAATCATTGCAACCCTTTACAGGGGTTCTGAGGCTGTAAATCTTTATGGAAGAAGATAGCCTCACCATCCTCCTATGGAGCAGCTCATTGTTTTGAACCACCTACTTTATAGTTCATAACCTAAGGTTTACCCAACCATGCTAGCAGGCTGGGTAATAATACTGTATTAGCCCGAATATAGTAAACTTTTTATTGTAACATAGTTCACTGTGTTCCACACTGCATTGTAAGCTCCTTGAGGACAAGAGCCAGGCTTTTTTCATTTCTGGTTCCTAGAACTGTCCTGGGAACATAGTTGACATCCAGTAAATATTTATAGACTTGAATGTATCTCAATGGCTACAGTGTAAATGTTAATGAGTTGCTACTGGCTTATATAATATATGGAAAGGTCTGTGGACAATTTGGCATAGACATAACTTGTCAAGATGGTATGTGTTCCTATTCTGATTGATAGCTGGGCACCATCTACTTTCTTCACCGTACTTTGCTGTGATAATCTTACCTTCAGTGATCCTTTCATGAAGGTATCAAGCAGGACCATGTTATCAGAACTAAGTGTACTTAAATTGGGGCTAGAGTTAAGTAGGACCCCAGACTCCATCTGCTTGTCCATATGGTTTGCATGGCTCAGGTTTACTTTGGTGGTTGTAATATAACAAAATCACAACCCTGTAATAGTAACTGCATCATTAGCAGCCATACGCCAATCAGCAGCCAAACAACCAGAACATACATACTGAAAAAAGAAAAAAAAGAAAGGAAAAACAAAATCACAAAAGAGCAAGCCACAAGCAGGAAATCAAAAACCCATATAACTAAAGGAGTATGGCATTGTCACCCCCCTGGCGTATAAGTCGATGGCATTATTAACAGTCAGTATGAGGAGTCTATACGAGTAGTCTCATCTTGAACCACACCCATGATATTTTTCCCTACTCAGTTCAATCTTTCATTCAACTGGGCTCTGTTGACCCTAAATATGGGAGTTGATGCCACTTGGGGGTCTTCCTGGGCCAACTTCCCCAAGTGTAGATCCCTGTTCAATGGATCCCCACCTGTTGAGTCACTACCAGGTGGGCACTGAGGCACTACATGTATGGGGATCCTGCACACCCACCAAGTCAGAGGTTTTCCCCAAAGTCCAGCAACTGCCACTTCCATAACCCTGGGACAGGCCCTCTCTGCTTCCTCTCCCATTCAAATACCCCATCCCTCAGGCCAGGGGTACAGGCAGCTTCAAGATAGGGTTCAGTTCATTCAGCAGAGCCTATACATTAAGCCCTTTTGGGGTAGCCCCTGCATTATGCCCTGTTACCTGCCAAGTTGGCTTTTGTGATCATCCTTGGGCTTAGTCCATGGTGTGGTTCATGAAAGGTTGCGTAGAAAAGAATTCATAGGGTCTACCCAGGTACCTAAAATCTGGCCCATTTCCCCCCTAGGTTCCCTATATTCATTGTTTAACATCCCTTCCCACTCTGTGGTTATAGAGAGTCACTGAGTTTTAACTGAAGTGTACTAGGGACTCTCTGGGGTGCTTGGGGACACTGACCCAGAATGCTAGGGTGATGGTCATATGTTTTCCCCTATGCCAAGATACCCTGTGTACACCAAGAACACAGCTGCATTTGCTAAGATAAGACCAGGCCCAGGAATTGTTTGTGCTTAGAGCAATTTTATCATGGTGTTATTGTTACACTATGCGTGCTATGTACTCTTGCCTCATTATTATCTAAAGCTGTCCTTTGGAAATAAAATCTCCCTTTGAATCATCAAAAACAAAACAAAACAAGACTGTGTGTTCAAAAGGGACTTGGTGATTTGGAGGGTAATGCACTTATATGCAGTTGGGAAGCTTAGTAGTTGGGTATTAGACTTTTCATGACATCATTAACCAGTTCTAGTAACTTTCTGGGTCCAGAGGGTTGTACAAACCTAAAGTTAGGCAAATAGTTAATGCACTTGGCTGCTAACAGAAAGGTTGGAGGTTAAGTCCACCCAGAGATGCCTTAGGACAGGGGTCCTCAAACTACGGCCCGCAGGCCACATGCGGCCTGCCGAGGACATTTATCCGGCCCGCCGGGTGTTTTTGCCCCATTTGCCTTTTCACTTCAAAATAAGATATGTGCAGTGTGCAGAGGAATTTGTTCATAGTTTTTTTTTAAAACTATAATCCGGCCCTCCAACGGTCTGAGGAGCAGTGAACTGGCCCCCTGCTTAAAAAGTTTGAAGACCCCTGCCTTAGAAGAAGGGGGTCTTCTTCCCCCAAGTAGCCATTGAAAAGAGAGCAGAGCATGGCTCTAGTTTGCCACACATGGGGTCTCCATGAGTCTCAATCAATCTAGTGACAAGGGGCTTTTTGTTCTGGGTATCTAGCATCATTTATGGACCCAATGCTGCATTAAAGTTACTGTTGTTGGTGGTGTTAGGTGCCATCAACTCAGTTCTGTGCAACCCTATGCACAACAAAACAAAGCACTGCTTGGTCATGAACCATCCTCACCATGATTGGGTTGTTTGAGCACATTGTTGTGGCTACTCAGTCAATTCATCTCCTTGAGGCTTCCTCTGTTTCTCTGCCCTCCACGTTACCAAGCATGATGTCCTTTGTCAGGGACGGGTCACTCCTCAGAACATGTCCAAAGTACAAGAGACCAAGTCTCATCATCCGCACTTCCAAAGGGCATTCTGATTGTACTTCTTCCAAGACAGATTCGTGTTTCTTCTGGCAGTCCCCGGCACTTGCGTCATTTTTCACCAGCACCCATATTTCAGATGCATCGATTCTTCTTTGGTCTTCCTTATTCTTTGTGCAACTTGCACATGTACGTGAGGTGATTGAAGTACCATGGCTGGAGTCAGGTGCACCTGTATTGTAATTGTTTATTGTGAACTATAACTGAAACTGTTTGACCCTTTGTGAGCTTTTGAAGGTAGAGGTTGTGTTTGCCTTATAGTTGTACCTCCCAAAGACATAGTAGGAACTTGTTAAATGATAGTTACGGTATTTACTGGTGTATAAGATGAGTTTTTCAGCACATTTTAAACGCAGTTTTTGTGGTAAAATTAGGTGACTCAGCTGATATTCGGGCCAGCTTATACTCAAGTATATACGGTACTATATATTTGTAAAACGAATGGTTGTTTATTTTTTAAAATCTTAATTGCTTTTTTCTTTTTCCTATCGCTAAATGCTTGTTCTCTCCCTTTGGCTCCCAGGGGACATTATGGGCACAGCCCTGCAGAATTTAGATAATCTGGTCCAGATGCCAAGTGGCTGTGGGGAGCAGAACATGGTGATGTTCGCCCCCATCATCTACGTGTTGCAATACCTGGAGAAGGCAGGGCTGTTGACTGAGGAAATCAAGTCTCGGGCAGTGGGTTTCCTGGAGAAAGGTAAGTTGGCTCAATCTTTCTTGGGCAGTCTTCTCCCTCAGGATCTAGGATAGGGCGAAAGAGTGGAGGCCGTTCCATTCCCTGGCAGTGGAACTTGAAGAGGCTGGGGATGTGTTTTGAAGTTGTCATGTGATCTAAAACCACTTCTGGCTTCCCAGGGTACCAGACAGAGTTGACGTACAAACACAGCAATGGTTCATACAGTGCCTTTGGGGAGAAGGACGGAAACGGAAATACATGGTAATATTGCCCCTTTCCCAATGAGCATGATTCCCCAGAACATAGTTCCTGGGCCCTTTAGAACTTTCTCCCCTCTCACCTGAATGTGGTACCTTTTTGCACTCAGCCTTCCACCTGCCTAACGCTGTCTGTTTCAGCATCCTTCTCCAGCTCTCGTGTCCTCCCTAGTTCCTGTCCCTACTCGTGCCAATTCATGTATTCCTTTGGAGGCTTCCTCTGGTATTATGTTTTCCCATCTCTCCTTCCAGAGCCCTGTGTCAGAACACGCTCTCACCAGGAAATTTCCCCTTTTAGGCTGACAGCCTTTGTCACCAAGTGCTTTGGCCAGGCTCGGGAATTCATCTTCATTGATGACAAGAACATCCAGGAAGCTCTTAAGTGGATGGCAGGAAACCAACTCCCCAGTGGCTGCTATGCCAATGTGGGGAAGCTCCTTCATACATCGATGAAGGTGAGGGGCTGGCCAGGGCTCTGCAGCCCACTGGCTCTGTCTGCAAGGAACTTGCTCCTCGGAGCTGTAGCCAACAAGCAGTGACCTAGGCATCAGTTCTTCAGGTACGAGTGACATCACGTAGGCCTTAGTCTTCAGGAGGGACAATAGCTTAGGCCTCTGAGACACATAGTCTAGGCCTCAACTTCCATGCCTGTAGAATGGGACAATGGACTAGGACATGGTTCTCAGATCAGCAGACGAGCATCCCCTTGCTTGGAAGGCAAACTCGAGCCCCACTCCAGACCTCCTGAATGAGAACATGTGTGTGTGGAGGCTGGAGACATTTTCATTAGCTTCCTAGATAACCCTGAAGAACCTGGTGGTGATGAGTTGCTAACCCCAAGGTCAACAGTTCAAAACCACCAGCCACTCCTCAGGAGAAAGATGGGGCTTTCTACTCCTGTAAAAAGTTACCGTCTCAGAAGCCCACAGGATCAGTTCCCCCCTTTCCTGTGGTCATTGTGAGTTGGAATCAAGGCGATGGCAGTGAGTTTTGTTTGGGTTGGATAATTCTGATGTAGCTGAACCACTGGACTAGAAGGTCTCTCAGCCTTTCACCCTCTCCCCCAATCTGGAATGTAGTCTGAGCCATTTCCTTTGGTGAGGACGAATAGGCAACCAGGTGTCTTTTGTAATGCTGTCTATCATGAAATTAACCTTAATTTTGGGTGCCAGTAATTTCTGTGCCAGTATCTTATTTTTGTTTAATGTTATGCAGTGCTTACAACAAATCAATGGGACAGGTACTTATATCACGTTATTAATTCCATTTTACAGAAACTAAGTCCCTGATTGAAGTAAATTGTCCAAGTTCATTGTTAATACGTGGTAGAACTATAGTTTGAACCTTGGCAGTCTGGCTCCATAGGCACTCCTCCCAGCCACTTGTGACATGACCATCTGTTCGTAGTCGCCATTGAGATGGCTATGACTCGTGGTAACCTTATGTGTGAGGGGGTTTCACAAAGCTCACGGAAAATCCCACTGTGTTAGACAGAGTTCTCTAGAGAAATAAAACCAGAACACTTATGATTTTAGAGATATAGATAGATATACAGCATGAAGGAATATAATAACAGCTAATTAGTCTGCACAGCAATACAGAGGGCTCAGTTCTACTCACTTCTGTGGAACAGTTAATATACTCAAAGTCCTTCAATTCATGAGGACTGCTGGGTCCAACGTCAAAGGAGCAGACAGCTGAGTCTTCTGTAGAGCAATGAGGGCAGTCCGGCCACAGGCGGCAAAGAGCAGGGCAGGTCACCAACAGTCAGCCAGACGACAGGATCCGACAGTCCCAAGCTCAAGTGATGTATACACCATCAGCGTGATGAAGCAGGTCTCAAAAGTACCTCAAGCTCCAGCAACATGATCCACGGGTGGGTGTCCCATGAGTAGTGTAGCTCACAAGTTAAAGCAGAGAACTAGCTAAGGTAACTAACTGCACAGTGGTTCAATCACCAGAGAGCAAGAGAGAGACAGGTGGGGCTTGCTGAACCATTTACCTCTTTGCCCTCCAATCAAACTGTGACCTTCTTAATTCCACATGTTCCTATTGGTCAGGTTGGCACAATAAACCTACCTATCACACCCACTACCTTTTTATTCCATTTCTCTATGAACAGCAGAAGGAAATGTTGCCCAATCCCATGCTCCCAAATACAGGATGAGACACAGATGCTGGAGGATGATGTGGTCAGTTCAGAACATCATAAGTGAAAAAAGATTTGTATCAACTTTTCTAGATAAATCATTTACAGTGTTGTTCCAGGGCTTGGATTGAACATCTTAAGCATTGAAAACAAAATAGCTCTATAGAGATTCCACTAGAATTCTTTATCAATATCATTAATATCATATATAAGGAACATCTTCATGAATATTATTTTCAAACGACTACAGGAGCACATTGCAAAGGAATTGCCAGAAATTCAACCTGGATTCAGAAGCGGACGTGGAACAAGGAATAACTTTGCTGATGTCAAGTGGCTCTTGGCTGAAAGCAGAGAACACCAGAAGGATGTTTACCTGTGCTTTATTGACTATGAAATCGCATTTGACTGCGGTGCATAACAAATTATGGATAGCATTGCAAATAATGGGAATTCTAGAATACTTATATGCAAAGCCTCTACCTAGACCGGGAAGCAGTTGTTCAAGCAGAACAAGAGGACACTACATATTTTAAAATTGGAAAAATTGGGCATCGGCACTGTATCTTTTCACTGAATTTATTCAATCAGTATGAGAACAAATGATTTGAGAACTTGGGCTATGTGAAGAACATGGCATCAGAACTTGAGGAAGAGTCAGAAACAGCCTGCAACATGCAGATAACACATCTGAAAGTGAAGAGGACTTGAGAACTTACTGATAGACCTTAACACAGAAATGTTAAAAACCGAATGAATAAGCAACGACATGATAAATGGAGAAAATATTGCCATTGTTAAGAATTACATTTTACTTGGACCTATAGGACCTATAGGACCAATGCAATGGAAGCAGCAGTCCAGAAATTAAATGATGGATTGTGTTAGCCAAATCCGTTGTAAAAGACCTCTTTGCCTCTTTAAAGGGTTAAAAAGTGAAAATGCCACTTTGAGTACAAAGGTCTTCCTGACCCAAGCCATAGTATTTTCAGTTGCCCCATATGCATGTGAAAGCTGGATATTGAACAAGCAAGGCTGGATAATTGAAGCCTTTAAAGTATGGTGTTCACAAAGAATACTGAATATACTATGTGTCAGAGGAAACCAGCCTCCAACCAAAGGGCAATTGTATGGTGATTAATATATAAAGATTATAGTAAAGTCAGAGAGGATAGGAAAGATAGGGGAGAGAATAAAATAAAGGAGTCAGACACATTTTATCGTAGCATGCTCACTTCAGCTCCTCTTGATGGCCCACATGGAACTAGGAGAAGTGAGAGAAAACCTTTACTGTCTTGTGACCTTTATAGGTAGCCATAAGACATGCATAGTCAGTAGTTACAGCATCACAACGTGGGTGCTATCTACATTAAGGTCCCTGAGCTCACAGGTGAGAGTAACCTAACACCAGTGCCCAGGGCAGGTAAGGGGGAGTGGCTGTCCTCAGAGCCTAGAAAGCAATAGCTTGTGTCTGCTACATAGCAACCAACCATGTGCTTGTAAGAAGTAACTTTAAGATAGCACTCCTATGGGAGCATATAATGGAGAACAATATTAATGATGAGCATGTGATTGGGACTCACCTCCAACTCACAAGGGTGAAGGCCTCCTCCACCCCAGAAACCCAGCCTGCCAGGCTCCTGAATATATGAGGCTAAAGGTTTCATCTGTATACACACTCTTCCTGTTCTCTGCTCCCCACAATTATGGACTGCCAAAAGAATGAAGAAACCCATCTTGGCAATAGTACAACCAGAATGCCCCTTAGAAGCAAGAATGGCAAGCTTTTGTCTTGCTTAATTGGGATATGTCATCAGGAGGGACCAATCTCTGGAGAAGAGCAGCATGCTTGGTAAAGCAGAGAGGCAGCTAAGCAGTGGAAGACCCTCACTGAGATGGATGGGTACAGTGGCTGCAAAGATGGGGTAAAACATAGCAACAATTGTGAGGATGGTTCAGAACGAGGTTGTGTTTCATTCTGCTGTCCATATAAGGGACTTTGGTGGTGTAGCAATTGCATGTTGTGCTGTTAACCACAAGGTCAGTAGTTCGAAACTGAGAGAAAGATGAGGCTTTCTACTCCCATAAAGAGTTACAGTCTCAGGAACTCACAGGGGCCGTTCTACCCTGTCCTGAGTCAGAATCAACCTGATGGCACTGAGTTTGAGTTTTGAGTACATAAGACTCAAAGACTTCTCAAGACAAGAATAGTATTCTGTAAGCAGGATCGCATCTTTCCCAAGACATTCTCTTCCCTTTTATATGAAAGCCCCGGGAGTCATGTAAAACTTGATTAGAATCAATTCCTACAATTTTTTTCCTATCTCTTTTCTGTGTGGTCAAGTTTAACAGCTCAGTGCTTGATCTCTCAGGTTCACATTCCTGAGTCCAAATTCCAGTGCTGCTGCTTATTAGGGATGTAAGTTTGAACAAGATTGTAAACCTTTTATAGGGTTCGTTTTCTCATTAATAGAATGAGGATCATAATGTAGAGTAGGTATTTTTATACCTTGCTAAGATCCTTTTTTGTGAAAAACATTAAGCAGGGCAAGTCTTTTTTTTTTAAATCGTTTTATTAGGGGTCCATATGACTCTTATCACAATCCATACATACATAAATTGTATAAAGCACATTTGTACATTCATTGACAGGGCAAGTCTTACCTAATCCCTGTCCACCTGCCCCCAGAGTAGGGGATGGACCTCATGTTCCTGGAGGGAGAACCAATGGGGCTGCTCCGTTTGGGTGGGATGGTAAAGATATTCTCCCTGGTTCCCTTTGTTGACCCTCTCATCCTTCTTAGGCCCTTCTCTTGAGTTCCCTTAGGACCTACCCCAAAGTGAAAACTACTACAGTGCCATGTAGTTGCTAAAGTCCTGCCCTTTCCCCCCTCCCTGTGTTGTGTCTTCGAAGCTTAGGGCTGCTATCAGCCCATGGAAAGGAACACTTTAAAAAAAATTAATTTATTCACAGGGTTGCCTGTGTTTGTTAGTTTTAATTGCACACGGTCCCTGCTTGGGCTGGCCGTTGTCCTCCCGCTCATCCCCTTGTGCCTTTTTAGGGTGGTGTTGACGATGAGATCTCCTTGACTGCATATATCACTGCTGCCTTGCTGGAGATGGGGAAGCCCCTAGATGTGAGTTTTTCCAACCCTTCCTCTTTATATACTTTCTATCATGCCTGTTACTAGAGAAACTCCTTTCTCTCTGCCCAATTGTAATCGGGATCATGTTAGGATTTCCCTGTTGCTTCCATTTCAAAAGGAATAGCGTATCAGCTGGTATCCGTCTTCACTTTTCAGGATCCAATGGTGAGTCAAGGTCTGCAATGTCTCCAGAAATCTCTCACCGCTGTCACCAACCTCTACACCCAGGCCCTCCTAGCTTATACTTTCTCCCTAGCTGGGGAAACGGACATCAGGAGGAGTCTTCTGGAAAAATTAGATCAACAGGCTCTCATCTCAGGTATGTTGGTCAGGTAGAAATACCTTAGGCATTCTGAGAATATGACATGTCGTATCTATGATTTTCCCAGCCTCCTCAGTCTCACATATATTCCATCCAAAGAGTCACTTTAGAAAAAGATGGTAAGTCACAAAATCATCACTAGGAACTTGGAGTTAACGAAGAGACACTAGTGGGTAGAGGTAGTAGAAGATGTATGGCAGTGTAGAATCACATTTTTGGAGGTCTTCAAAATTCCTTTTGAGTCCATGGGTGGTGAAAATGGTCTATTCACACAGCTGCTAACTAAAAATTTGGAGATGATAAGATCACCCGGTGGTACCTGTCACCCGGAAGGAACTCCTGTCAGGGGACACCTAGGTCAGTTGACAAAACGTAGGTCATAAAGCTAATGTTCTATATCTTAGGCTGGTGAACAGCACCTGAAGTCTGGGCTACCTTCCAGCCATGTGTTTATATATAGTGTAGCATCACTGCATGGGACTATGAAGCGAATGGGAAGAATGTGTCCTTCTAATGTACCACATTAGAAGGCAACCTTTGCTCAAACCCAGACGAGAAGACAGAGCGGGACAAGGAAACAAGATGGGTGGACATGACGAGTCCAGCGAGGCAACAGGAAGAAAGCTGATATGTTGCAGGCGTTGAAACCAATGTCACAGAGCGATTTGTAAATGAACTATTGACTGGGAACATGAAACGGTTATGCAAAACGTCATCGACAGTACAATAAAATGTGTCTAAAAAGAAGAAAGAAAGGCGGGCTGGCAATTCACAACCGACAAATGAGCATTTGAAAATCCCTCAGAGCACAGTTCTACTCTGACGCATCTGGAATCGCCAAGAGTTGGAATTGCCAAAGCTCTCACTGCCATCCAGTCAATATTGGCGCATCGCAACCCTATCTGACCCACCACGGCTGCGCCTGTGAGTTGTTGAGACTGGAACCCTCCACCAGCGTAGAAAATCCCAGGAAATGTCAAACTGCGGTCCTTGTGGAGCCACTACACCAACCACGGGGCTCCCTACCTTATAACTACTATGATCTATTTGTTTGTTTGTTTGTTTATTATTGGGAGTTCACACATATATAATGCCACTCCATAATGCAATCCCATAAAGCAGTATTGTACAATTGCTACCACAATCAGTCTCCAAACATTCTTTTCCTCCCTGAACTCCTTGACATCGACTCCAATTTAAAAATTTAAAAGAGGAGCTGATATCAAGGGGTCAATAGAAAGTAATTGTCTAGAAAAGAATGATGACAACACATGTAAAATATGCCTGATACAATTGATGTATGGATTGTAATAAGAATTGTAAGCCCCCTCAATGAAATTATTTTAAAAAAAATACAGTACACGGGGCCTTGATGTAGCAAGGCCATGTTTGTCTGCCTACCAACAGTTCCGCAGTCTTGGAACAGCTCTCTTCCACTGCCTCAGACACCGTGCATTTTCTGACTTAAGTTCTCAAGTTACAAGTGTGCCTAAGGTAGAGTCCAGATCCCCCGGGGGATTTTGTTATTTATTTTTTTAAATGTAGGATCATGAAATTGTATCTTAAGATGGAATGAGAATTAAACTGAGAGATTTCTCAAAGTTCTTTGACAACTTTTGGATGTATTTAGAGTTGTTTGAAGTTTTAATAGATCCTACAAATAAAATATTAGTACATCTTACTTATTTAGCTATGTATTTGAATTTTTATTTCCAGGAAGAAATTTAATCTCAGCTTTCATTTATATGAATATCATTGCTGAGTTCTCCTCTCATGGACTCTAGATATATATATATATTTTTTTTTTGCTGGGTGTATATGGGTGTTTCCAACAGTGGATGGAGGATATCCTTGCCACTGTTTTAATGATTTTAAGTTATTCTCTTCTCGATTATCTTACAGGCTTACACGTGTTCTCCTATACTCTTCCAATTAGATTGCCTCCTAAGAGTTATTCATTCTTGGTACTGCTGTTTAATAGGCTTCTAGCTCCCACTCTTCTTATCTCCATTTGTTTTTCTGTTTCGGCAAGTTATCTGTCATACATTCTACTGGATCATCTTCTAATATTTCCTTAATATTTCTTCTATAGTTTTTCAGCATTCCTATGCATAATCAACTCTTCTTTTTTATTCTTCTATTCAAACATTAAGCCCTTGATTAAGAGTGATAGTGGTGGAGTTAAAGGGAGACGATGTCAAGGAGTCCATGTAGAAAAAGATTGTTTGGAAACTGATTGTGGTAGCAATGGTACGATTCTATTTGATGTGATTGAAATATGGAATGATAGGATACAGGCACTAAATCCCAACGAGTGAAAAATATATATAAGTAGGGATTGTGATAAGAGTTGTACAAGCCCCCAATAAAATGATTTTTAAAAAAGAATAAGAAAAATCCATAAGATTCTTTAAGTAAAAAAATGCCCCCATGCACATAATACTCTTAAAAGATGCTTATACTTCCTGAGCTACTTACTTACCTCTGATAGCATCAGGATTTATAACTCAATAAGGTTTTCCTGTAGTTACAGGAGACTGCAGCCCTGTTGGCATAATGGTTATACATCGGGATGCTAACTGCAAGGGTCACAGTTTGAAACCAGCAAGGGGGTAGGGGTGGGGAGGAAGGCTGTCTACTTCCTTAAGGAGTTACCATCTTGGAAATTCGGTTCTGCCCTGCCTTATGGGTTTGCTATGAGTTAGAATCAACTAGATGGTAGTGAGGTTGAGGTTGGAGCATTTATTGATCTTCCTAGCTAAACCATACCTTGGAGATTTGTTCATGACTGCGGGCATGTGCGCACGTACACACACACACACACACACACACACACACACTCCACTCATGTCTGCATCCCGTATATACATTACAGTCAGTAAATGAGTGAATTCTGAGTACTGCTTGTTTCTAACCCTGTAAATTCTTAGTTGAACTTTCTCTGCTCTGAAGTACAG
Organism: Echinops telfairi; assembly: GCF_000313985.2. Classification (NCBI taxonomy): domain Eukaryota; kingdom Metazoa; phylum Chordata; class Mammalia; order Afrosoricida; family Tenrecidae; genus Echinops; species Echinops telfairi. The sequence goes on from NW_022103938.1 coordinate 697,418, forward strand.
TGTTTACAGACTGAGTATGGAAAAGCCATTTCCTTCTAAGGCCTTACTCATTTTGCTTCTTTCTCCTTAGGGGAGTCAATTCACTGGAGTCAGAAACCTACTCAGCGATCAGAGGCCAGCTTTTGGTCTGAACCTGAGGCTGTGGAGGTGGAGCTCTCATCATATGTATTGTTGGCCCAGCTTACCAAGTCCAGCTTGACTCAGAAGGAGATAGCAAAGGCCACTGGTATAGTTGCTTGGCTAACCAAGCAACGCAATGCTTACGGAGGCTGCTCTTCAACGCAGGTAAACAGCTTACTCTCCTCACTGCTGCTTATTAGAAAGGACTAGAGTTTTGTGTAGCTAGAGAAAAAAAATTAATCCCACTCTCTAGGCCTAGGATCTTATAATTCTAGTAACAGAATAAAATATAAAAAACATATAGGATTCATAAAATTGGATCATATGAGCACATAAGTAGTACTAAATTGATTTAATGCTCTTTGTAGAGTTTAAGAACATATGAGATTAATATTTTACATGTAAAGGGGATACACATAATTATAACTACATGTGCATATTAATACATCAGAAAGCCAATTTTGGAGATAAAAAATGGTATGTGATGAGCATACCTCCTGTTATGGTAGGGCTTGGGAAGCCAGCAAGCTATAATACATACTAAAAGATTTATGATCTAGACAGAAATCTTGGGCAAGTTCTCTATGTTATAAAATAGGATCTGGTTATAGTATAATAGAGGCACTAAATGCTTTAGACTGCCAAGAAGAGATCACTCCGTCAGCTTGAGGGATAAGCAGTATTCACAGAGGAATGACATTTGAGATAGAGCTATAAGATCTGTAAGATCTATAAGATAGATCTATATAGATCTATAAGATCTGTAACATTTGAGGGTGACTACTGAAAGGAAGAGGAAGTGGTGTGAGTTGTGACATCACTTTGTGAGCATGTAGGATGGTCTTTGGGAAAACTGGCTTCACCAAATCATAATTGAATTTCAGTTGGAAAGGTAAGGTAGGTTCATATTATGAAAGGCCTTGTATGTCAGACAACCGTTTGCAGCTAATGCTAGGGAACTATTCGACTATTTTTTTTAACATTGTTTCAAAAAGGTTCATTTGGAAGTTGGTATACTGTTAGATCCTTTAGAGGAGTGAGTTAGACTGGAGGGAGGGTTACATCCAGGTTAGGGGTCAAGAGAACTGGAAGGAGTGTGGTGGCAAGTGGAAAGCAAACAGGAGGGTCAGAAGGGCATAAAGTTCAAATAATACCATCGCATTTGTTTAAGAACACGGCCACAGAGCGCGGAGTTATCCCCTTATTCATCCTGCAAATGTTCTGACAGACCCACAATGAATCACTGATGCAGGCACCGAAGAAAACAGGAAAGCCTTTGTCTTGTCCTCACAGAGCTTGTGCTCTGACATGGTGAAATCAGGGTTAGTTTCACTGAGACTGTAACATATCAAGGAACAGATTCTTTATAGATGGAATGTCTGGTAAAGGTGTTACGAACTCCACGTTTAAATATGAGAGTAACTTATTGGGGATTGCAAATAATTACATGGTACTATGCTTCCTGTTTCAGGAAAGTTCTTGGCCCAAGATCAGGAGAGGCTCCCTTCTTTCTTCTTGCTGGGTCTTAAATCATTATAATCCATGAAAATGTTAGAGAGCAGTGGGCGAAATGTTTAGAACTCTAGTGACAGATATATGTTAGAATCGTTTTCCAATAAAATCCTTGACTATTACAAGAAGTCACGTATCACAAATCATCCACGCTAGCTTTTCAGCTGATGGGGAGGGCCATTCCCTTGAATTGTTTCCATATGTACAAGCCGTAAAGGCTTCTTGATTACATTTCACAAAGGCTAGACAAAACGTTGTTTGTAAGTGATCAAGTTGCATAGTTATAACCTGTTCCCCGCCCCCTCGGGCTGGATGATCTGTTTTCCTACTTTATAGAGCAGTGGCGGCATCTAAATCCCCTTGTGCTGTTTCATTGGGGATATCAAGAAGTGGGGTTCCTTTTTCTAAAACATAGTTTACAAAATGTCAAATCTGTAGAAATTCGCACACTACAGAGCAAGATGTGTTTTCCAAACGCCTCCCCTCCCTTCTTTGGCTATATAAGTGTATATAAATCACGTTTCCACAATAGAGAGTTCCAACTGTGCTGTGTTGCGCTATGCTTGCTTAGTGACAGCTTATGTGTCTTAGTCCCAGATGAAGAAAAGATTTTTATATGACTTAATGGCTAAGAAGCATTGACCTGCAAGGAGGGCCTTTTCAAGGATCCCTGGTCTGCTCCCCTCTGGGTCACAGATGAGAGCGCAGTTACATAACTTCATGGACTGCCTGATTTCTATGGCTATCAAGTTACTGCTGTTTCCTTCCCAAATGAGGAAACTTCTAAATATATACTGAACGGTTACCCACTTATTTTCACAAAGCACTAGCCTGTTCTGCACTTAGGTATGGTTTCTGAATATGAGTGTATTAAATTAGCCAAAATAAGCTATACCTATTCAATAATAACTTGCTGAAGGTTACTTTCTATACAACAATTTGATTTCTATGTCAGCTTCCCCAGGGGAGGTGAATGTGGTTCTCCAGATACTTAGAAAGGATATCATCCGAGCTAGCTAACAACAAACAGATGTATGGGTTTATGGGGTTGCTTGAGGTTAATTCCAATGGTTCACAAAATGGTAAGCATATGTTTGGTTTTGTTTCTTGTTTGCCTCTTCTTCCTCAGGATACTGTAGTTGCTCTCCAAGCTCTTGCCAAATATGCCACCACTGCCTATGAGCCAACTGAGGGAGTCAACCTGGTTGTACAATCCACTCAAAATTTCCAGCACACTTTCAATGTGCAGACTGTCAATCGCTTGGTATTTCAGCAAGAGACTCTACCTCATATTCCTGGAGTATACACCTTAGAAGCCTCTGGCCAGGGCTGTGTCTACGCGCAAGTAAGCAAAGATATATAAGAAGGAATTCAGGCTGGGAAGAGGAAGTCAAGTGTATATTTGCTTCCAAGTAGAACCTTCTCCGTATCTCCCCATCTTGTTTGTAAAGAAAGTAGTTTAAACTGTAAAATCTCCAAAAAAGGTTCTCAACTCTCATTTGGTTATCTATTTCCTCTTATCAGACAGTGCTGAGATACAACATTATCCCTCCTAAAAATCTGGAGACCTTTACCCTTAGTGTGGAAATGGGAAGAGCTAGATGCGATCAACATACTTCACCCCAATCTGTGACTCTTACTATCCACACCAGGTGAGGAATTGGGGCAACGGAAAACTGGGCTGGTTGAGGGGGGACCTGCAACATAGGAGATGGTCTGGTGTGCGCATGCATGGATGTGCTTGCGTGTACGTGTGTGTTTGCTGGGGGCGGGGGTGAGATACATGCACTGAGGGAGCAAGTAATGGGCTCACCCTGGTTTGCTTCTTCCTGTCGTTAGTTATGTGGGGAGCCGTAGTTCTTCCAATATGGCCATCGTGGAGGTGAAGATGCTCTCTGGGTTCAATCCTGTAGAGAGCACCAATCAGATGGTAAGTAATTTATTTTCTTTATTTAACTGGTCCTCATGAGATCTAACATGATCATCAGAAAGTTGGTGAAATGGATAGAGTTGTATACATCCACAATTCCTAATGGGACTCTAAATTGACCAGAGAGAGCTAGCAGCCCTAGGAAATGGATTCAGTAGTCATCTCGGTTCCTTTTCCACAGCATATATCGTCTCCTTGATGAGGATAGAGCTTGGGGAGGCGATCTTAAGGGACAGGGGAGGCTGACTCTTGGTTTCCCTTTCCCCTTTCCTACTCAGCTCCTCCAGCAACCCCTGGTGAAGAAGGTTGAATATAGAACCGATACCCTTCACATTTACTTGGAAGAGGTAAGTATTCTGGAGCTTGACCAAAGAGCTTCACTGCTGTTCCCTTTTTTAATGATTCTGCTCCTAATCCAGACGCGCTAGCACCACATACACGGGAATGAATGAGGCACCTGACCAAGTGAGTCTGCACCCATGAGATGATAATGGTGGTGGAGGAAAGAAGTTATAGACACCAAACACAACCTGTGGTCACTTGCAGAAATATAGACTATAAGCTCGGTCTCATTTTCTCCTGTATGCGTATCCAAACTCAAACCGAACTCACTACCGTCGAGTAGATGCTAATGCATAGCGAGCCGACAGGGTGGGGTACACCCTGCCCCATGGGTTTTTGAGACTGTGACCCTGTATGAGAGTAGAAAGTCTCATCTTTCTCCCGGTTTATGGTTTCCAACTGTAGCCCCTGTGGTTAGCAGCCCAATTTGTCACCACTGTGCCACCCGGGTTTCCTGTGATGCATACGTTTAACCTAATTTTTCCTCCATGTTGGTGTGTAACCCTGAGGATATCACTTTCCAACAGCTATATAATCCCAACCACTTACATGTCGTTTTAAAATGCCTTATAGTCATGTAAAAAGATACAAGTGAGATTAATTGTGGTGTATTTTTCCTAACCGTATGTAGCCAAAATATTTTCATTTCACCATGTACTTAAAAAACATAAGCACTAATGAGATATCTACAGCCCCCCCCACACACACACACAACATCTTTAAAACCCAGTATTTATTTTACCATTATCAAAAAAACAAAAAAACAAACCAAATCCACTGCCACGGAATCCGTTTGGATGCAGGGTGCCTCCCAGCCCAGAGTAGAATTGCTCCCTCGGGTCCCTCGGCTGTGAACCTGGACGGGAGCAGACAGCCTCACCATTCTCCCTTGCAATAGCCAGTGAGTACGAACCTTGCGGTTGGCTGTCCAATGCTTAACCAACTACACCACCAGGGCCTCCCAGCTCTCTGACTGGTCACATGTCAAGGTCACAGGTGACCTTGCAGCACTCGAGTGTCAGAGTAGTTAATAGAAGAGGCTCTGAAGCCAGGCTACCTGGACTCCGATCTTAAATCTGGCATTGATTGTAAAACCTTGGGCGAGTTCTTTGACGTCTGTTTCCTTAGCTGGGACGTGGGGGTGGGTAGTCTTAAAAATAGTATCTATCTCAGAGAGTTGTTGGGTATTTGGTTTTACCTTTCCCCCCAGACCCACATAAGGCTGATGTTGTCTATTTGTTTAGTTCTGGGATATTATCTATGTACTTTCTTTTGTATGGTTTCCTTTTCTCCTTCATTTCTTACTTTTTTCTCTTCTTAAAGACTACATAAATGCAACTGTATTCATTTCCTTT
>NW_022103938.1:704728-715270 GCF_000313985.2 Echinops telfairi
TTCACATTTTGGAGCACTGGGTTGAAGTCTGGTCCCTCTTTCCCTGTGGAGATATAAACAATACCCTCCCCTTGGGTGGGTTAGTGCCCTGTGCCTCCACTACCCATTTCTTTATTATTATTTTTTTTCCCTTTCCCCACCTCATTTTTAGTTGTCTACCATGTGTATCCCTGTATTTGATCTGGTCCCTGACATATTACCTGGTCCTCACCCCAGGAATGTTTGTATACAGTAGCTTTTTCCCTGTGCCCCTTTTGCATTTTTTTTAAAGCTTACCTCAGTGGACTCATTTTGTACTTGTCCTTTTGTGCTTGACTTACTTCGCTTAGCATGATTTCTTCCAGTTCTTCCCATGCAGCGATGTGCTTCATACGTTCATCACTCCTTTTTAGCGATGCGTAGTACTCCATTGTCTGTAAATACCACAGTTTTTTAATCCACTCATCAGTTGATGGGTATTTGGGTTGCTTCCAACTCCTTGCAAGTGTGAACTGTGTCGCAATGAACATTGGAGCACTGCATTTGTTTCTTAGGGCTTGTTGTTGTGTCCTGTCAAGATGATTTCAACTCGTAGTCATCCTATCTGATAGAACTGAGCTGCCCAGAGTTTTCCCGGCTGTAATTGCGAAAGGTGGCGATCCCCAGGTCTTGTCTCCCGGGGCCATGCCCGTGGGTTTGAAGCACTGACTGTGTAGTTCACAGTTGAGTGCATAACCGTGGAAGCTCCGGGGCTGCTCTCAGAAAAGATCTCAAACTGGATGGATGGAAACAACAGAAATGTGTTCTCTTGTCCCTCTGCAGGTAGAGGTTTGAAATCAGGTCTTGGCTGGGCCATGCTCTCCCTGCAGCTGTTGCTGCCTGTCTCTTCCTTTCTGAGGCTGCTGGCAATCTTTGGCTTTCCTTGGCTTATAGCTACATCATTCCAACCCTGTCTCCATTGTGGCATGGTATTCTCCCTGAGAGTCTGTATCTCTTTGTATAAGAACACCAGACATATTGTATTTAGGCCTATCCTAATTCCATAAGACTTCATGTTGATGAAATATGCAAAGACTTCATTTCCAAACAAGATTACCTTCACAGGGGCGGGGTTTAGGACTTCAACATACCTTTTGGGGGGGTGGACAGAAACAATCTACAACAGTCACCCTTGTATCACATCTCTCTCAAAGTTTTCTGGATTTATTTCTCATACTAAGTGCTTCCTGTGACAAAGCCACATATCATAAATTTTAGAATGGCATTTAGAAAACCATATAGAAGAGGATCACCAGTCCTCCAATATGAATCTCATTTTCTTGACAAATAGATTAATTTATACAGTTGTCTTAAATTTTCCATTTGTTCAATCAATATTTATTCAATGATCAGGATGTTGCCACCACTCTTCTAAATGATGAACAGGCAGCAATGAAAGAAGGAGACATGGTTCTTGCCCTTGTGGGGCTTATATTCTAGCAAGGAGAAAAGAAATCTGCAGCTTCTAAAAAAATCACACACACACACCAGAACCCAAACAAAACACCTTTCTCTACTATCAAGTCAATTCTGGCTCATAGGGATTTTACTTAGGGTTTCTGAGCCTGTAAATCTTTATGGGAGTAGATAGCCTCATCTTTCTCCCATGGAGTGGTCGGTGGGTTTGAACTGCTGACCCTGAAGTTAGCAGCCCTATACATAACCCACTACACCACCAGACATAACCCACTATACCACCAGTGGTACACTACATGTGTGTATATATTTTTGTCAGCATATGTACTTTTTTATTGTGTGTGTGTGTGTGTGTGTGTGTACACACACACACACACACACACATGCACACACAGCCATGCATTAATTAATGCTTGAACTGTCACCTGTACAATAGGTCATTACATGATTTGGACATTATGAAAACATCATATTATATGCAAATAGTCCCTGGATTGTGAACAAGTTCCATTCTTGGTGTCTTTTTTTTTCCCTTTTAAGCATTTTATTGGGGGCTTGTACAATGCTTATCACAATCCATACATACATCCATTGTGCCAAGCACATTTGTGCATTTGTTGCCATCATCATTCTAAAACCATTTTCTTTCTTTTTTTTAATTTTCTTTCTACTTAAGCCCTTGGTATCAGCTCCCCATTGCCCCTCTCCCCCTCTATTCCCCCCACCTATGAACCCTTGATAATTCATAAATTATTATTTTGTCATATCTTACACTGTTTGACATCTCCCTTCTCCCACTTTTCTGTCTTTAAATCACACCTGCACATAAGTTAGAACAGTTGGGTTGTGTTCCTAGCTATTATCAGTTAGTCAGAAGTTTGACTGGGGAGATAGTATGCAAAGAGGCTAGAGAAGGTTTGTGGAAGTTTTCCATTATCTTTTCAGTGGGATTTAAAAATTTTTACATTTTATCAGTTTCATTAGCATATCATATTTCACATATAATTAAATAGTTTAAATAAGATTAAAAAGAGTAGTGTAATTCTCACCTCAATTGGTTTTAGAAGATTTCCTTCATTTTTGTATTCATTATTAGCTTCCCATTTTCCCCAAACCTCACTGGTATAAGCCTAAGAAATTATTAGTCCAGTTACTGCCTCTCTATAGATTTACCTATCCTGAATTTCATACAAAGAAAAACACACCCAAAAAACCCTCAACAACAATAACCAAATAAAACACACAAAAAGCCTCAATAGAACAAAAAGCAGAAAGTAATAAAACTAGAACAAAACTGAAACAGGTCAAAAGGGAGAACCAATGATAAGATGTTAAGTTTTCACCTACCTGCATCTGCATTCGTCCATTTCCCAATGTACTCTGTCAGCAAAGCTAGTCCCACTCCTCCTCAATAGTCAGAGGATATTCTCTGTAGGCTTAATTCTAGTAGGGACCCTCCAAGGAATTTCGGGCTTTCGCTGTCATTCATGTGGTTGTTGTTAGGTGCCACCAAGTCCGTTCTAACTCCTAACAACTCTATGTACCACAGAATGCAACATTGCCTGGTCCTGCACCATCCTCACTATTATTCTTACGTTTCATCCCATTGCTGCAGCCACTGTGATGATCCATTTTGTTGGGTACTTTCATCTTTTTGCTCTGCCTGTAAATGATGTCCTTCTCCAGGGACTGGTCTCTCCCAACAGCATGTCCAACGTACATAAGATGAAGTCTCGACACCCTTGCCTCTAAGGGGCGTTCGGGCTGTACTTCTTCCGAGACAGATTCGTTAGTTCTTTTGGCAGTCTGTAGTACTTTCTTTCTTTTTCCCCCCGTAGTACTTTCGATATTCTTCCCCAGCACCATAATACAAATCCATCAATTCTCCTGTCTTCCTCACTCAGTGTCCAACTTTGCATGCATATGAGGCAATTGAAAATACAATGGTTTGGATCATGTGCACCTTAGTCCTCAAAGCAAGCTCATTGCTTTTCAACACTTTAAAGAGATCTTGTGCAGCAGATTTGCCCAGTGCAATGTGTCACCTGATCTCGTGACTGCAGCTTCCATGAATTTTGATTATGGACGCAAGCAAGATGAAATCCTTGACAGCTTTGATCTTTTCTCCATTTATCATGATGTTGCCATTGGTCCAGTTATGAGGATTTTGGTCTTCTTTGCATGGAGTTGTAATCTGTACTGAAGGCTACAATCCTTGATCTACATGATCTTCATCAGCAAGTGCTTCAAGTCCTCCTGATTTTCAGTAAGCAAGGTTGTGTCATCTGTATATCACACACTGTTAATAAGGCTTCCTTGGATCCTGATGCTGCATTCTTCTTCATAGAATCCCCTTTCTCTGATGATTTGCTCAGCATAAAGACTGAATAAGTATGGTGAGAGGATACTACCTTTTCGCGCGGCTTTCCTGATTTTTTTTTTTTTAAATATGGAATGCTTCACGAATTTGCGTGTCATCCTTGCGCAGGGGCCATGCTAATCTTCTCTGTATCGTTCCAATTTTAGTATATGTGCTGCCGAAGCGAGCACCACCTTTCCTGATTTTAAACCACACAGTGTACCCTTGTCTTATTCACACAAGGGCCTTACCCATGTACAGGTTCTTCATGAGCACAATTAGAGGTTCTGGAATTCCCATTCTTCTCAAGGCCATCCATAGTACTTTATGATCCACATCACTGAATACATTGCATAGTTAGTGCCATTCATAGCCTTCTGCAAAGCAGGTGCTCAGAATTTGAACTTTAATGCAGTCCTGTCTTGGATTTTATTATTTATAATCCTTGGATCACATGGGTTGCTGTGTTTCTTCTGTGTGGATTTAGCTGACACCTCACTTAGATGGCTGCTTGTTTTAAAACAAGCCTTTATGCTATTCTTTCTGACAGCTGGCCATTATCTGATTTCTTCACCACTCTTTACTACAACGCCCTTATCTTCAGCGATCTCTTCATGAGAGCAAGTAGAGCCACATCATAAGAATTAGTTAGGTTATTAGGGCTATGATTAAGTGCGAGCTCAAAAGCCATTCATATAGCTATGATTTTTCGAAGTCCTTGGTTCTGTGGAATTCCTGAAGCCCCCTTGTATAGTGAGCCTTTCTATGCATAAAAAATGGTAAAGAAACTCCTCCAGATAGACTCAAATATCTTCAAAATACAGAAATAACAATGGTGCTTTGATGTATGTAGCAAAGTAGCATCCTTTTGTTATTATCAACCATTGTATGTACCTTAAAATTTTAATATAACAGGCTTCGTGGAGATTGAGACCATGGATATACAGGAGGTCGGATGTTGCTCAAACAGAAGTCATGCAGCATATTACTATCTATCTCTATAGTAGTTCTAAACAACCAGCCAGCTCCACAGGAGAAAGAGAGGGCTTTTCTACTCTGGTAAAGACAGTTTGAAAACCCACAGCAGCACTTCTACCCTGTCCTTTGGGTCGCTAGGAGTCAGAATTAGCTCGATGACTATGAGTTCTGAGCGTTTATCATCTATCTGTATTTAGTAGTAATTTCAGTAGTAATAAGTTCCGTGCAAGATAAGAAGATAGAGATGAAAGGAGATGGGTCAGTAGTGTGGCTCTGTCCAAATATAACAACTAGGGAACACCTTCTGAAGAGGTGTCATTTGATCAGAGACGGAAGGAAGAGGTAAAACAAACAAACCAATATGGAGCATAGAACAGTTGGGATAAACTGTAGTCCCTATTTTGGGGGCACTTTAATTGGGGTATAGCTTTGGGTGCCCTAAGTCAGCAGGCGGGAATATCTTTTAAGACTGGAATGGGCAGAAGAGATAGTTAGATGGGTTTCAGAAAAAGTGTGAAGAAAGGGTCCTATGCAAGCACCACATTACATACAGCTTTATTTTAATTTTTATTTTAATGTCATCTTTCTTCTCTCTTCCCACAGCTCACTAAGAAGACTCAGACTTATACCTTCACCATTAGCCAAAGTGTGCTGGTCACCAACCTGAAACCAGCAGCGATAAAAATCTATGACTACTACTTACCAGGTAAGGGCTGCTGAACTTTTACCCGAATCTCCCTCCATATCCCTGCCTCATTCTTCATGGCACCTTGTCAAGTTTACAAATGCTTCTTCCCAACAAACAGCATAGACTTACATGATGTAGTCCTAATGTTTTCATTCAGTTCCATGCCATTTTTACAAGAGTCTTCTACCCTAGAGACATTTTGCATACTGTAGCCCATGAGTGAGAAAAAAAACCACACTGTGGACCAATGTTTCTCTAATATTTGAATATTATTATTCTCCAATATTATGTTAATATCCTTCATGGTTTTGCTGCAATGAAGAACTGATGGGATCATTTCATTTTTTAATTTGCCACAAGTATGCGCATGTGAGTGATTGGAACTTTACATCTGAATATGCCACACCCTATAGGGGTCCTCTGTAAAGGGCTACGGTAGGGTTTCTCTCTGAATGAAGGAAGCCCTCAATGTGATCATGTGCACTGTTGCATTTTACAGATGAGCAAGCGACAATTCAGTATTCTGATCCCTGTGAATGAGGTGAGCTTGACAGAAACAGGGTGGAGGCTGTGGCTGGGGGTGGGTGTGGGTGGGGGAGGGGGCTGTCTTGGGTGTGGAGGTGTGGGGCCCCAACACTCGAACAGGTCCTCAGGAGTGACTTTGCAATGGTGGAAAATACTAGAGACAGACAGACAGCGGGCACAGGGCTCCTCATCCCTATGTCAGGACTGAGAGGGTGAATGGTGCCAATGGGTATATAGAAGGGGGCTTACAGATCTTTCATAAGGCATACACGTCATATGGTGAACATGTTACACAGTTAATGGGTAATGTCGTAAGTGGGCAACATAATGAACAATGAACAACCTGGCATCTTGACCTAGTGTTAGTCTACCTCGGATGCCCCTGAGACCTCCCCAGGGGAGCAATCTGTGATCAGTAGCAGCAAGAGATGTCAGAAGAGGTTTTCTACATTTTATGGTGGGTTGGGCTATAGAACCTGACTGCTCTTATCTACAGATAACCTCCATTTCCCCCCTAATTATTTATAGATAATATACCTTCGTTACATGAAAATACGAAGATTAAAAGCAGTGGTTACCTGATTTTGCACACTTGAGAAATAGCACTACTCATGACCTCACGATGCCTTGATGAAACTCTTTTCTATATTCCCTGGCCTTTCTTAAAGGGAGAAGCCCTCTCCAAGTGTGAGGACCTCCTGAATATCTTCTTTTGTTTCAGGATGGAATCTGGAGAGATACAAATAAATCCTCTGTGTCATTACTAAGTGATGTAGCATTCTTTCAACTCTTCAAAGCACATATTCAATCTAATTTGATTTCTCTGATTGACAAAGGAGCAGACTTGAACCTCAGCTGCTTCATTCAACTGCAGATGCACTGATGCGCAAGCGGTGGGGAAGCCGGAACAGGGACAATCACTCAAAGGGAGAACTTGAGAGGGAGTTCATGCGGGAGGGAGGTGTGGGATAGCCATAGGGCCAGCCCTTCAGGGGTGCTGATAAAGAGCCCTCCAGGAAAGTAAGACTGTCTTCTTCAAGGTTATGTCTGAGGGAAGATGTGACTTAGGGCTTTTACTCTAGGCGAAATAAATGAATTTGGTTCAGAAAGGAAACACCTTTCACCTTGTTCTATGATGAGGTATGTCAATCCTGGGGATTCTGTTTAAAGATGCTGGTCATTCTTGAACAAAAACTCACAATGTTGGCTTGGCTTTAGACCCTTGATCCAGATCTCTCCCAGAATCATGCTGAGGCTAGGGGTCAGTGGACCAGTCAACAAGCTGGCAACTTTGACTCCTGCTGACCCATGGGTGTCTGGTGGAAGTGCTTGCCACTGGGTTTTCAGTGGCTGGTTTTTCAGAAGTACATCACCAGAGCTTTGTGCCCAAGTGTCTCCAGGGGGACTCAGACCTCCAGCCCTTGAGTGAGCTGTAGAGGGTGTGGACCGTCTGCGCCACCCAGCACTCTGTGAATCAGAGTTGAGAATGCTAATTAAGGGGGCTCTGTTCCACCAGCTGGAGAGTGGAGGGCAAACAGTGGGCTTCCACTTCTCTACTTCCCAGCTGTCAGCTCCCCTCAGCCTTTCTCTACCTTTGTGTAAGCCCTTGGAGGGATGTGTTGGTTTTGTAAACAGAGGTTAGGGATTAAAAAGATTCTGGGGGAAAGAAGAGTTTGTTTAAACAGAGAAGAATCACTGGGCAGTGGCACCTTTCTATCCTAGATATCTGCCCTCTAATTGCTCCCCTGGATCTTAAAGTCTGATGGAAAGAATCCACTGCCATCCAGTCGATTCCCACCCATCGGGATCCGGTAGGACAGAGTAGACCTGCACCTCAGACTGTCCGCAGAGGCTGAGAGACACACTCACCTTTCTCCCTCAGCATGGCTGCTGGGTTTGAACCCGATCTTGTAGTTAGCAGGCCTGGGCTTAATCCACAGTGCCATTGAGGTGCCAACAGGGAAAAATCAGTCCACTCTGAAGAGATTATTTCCCTAAAACCAGACCTGTATTTGCACATTCCCCGTCTCCTCCACCCTCCAGGCTCTGATTGATACTGCTTATTGTGGTTAGTTGCCCTCTGGTGGATTCCTACTCTTCCCAGAAGTTCTCAGAGTAGGGAGAGATGGGTGGGCAAGATACTCATAGGAGGTCATCCACATGCCCACCTTAGCTCTCCACATCTGGGGAACAGAACAGAGACGATCCTGGAAAAAAGGAAGTCTGGCATGAACGTGCCCCAAAGTTTCACACACACACACACACACCCCTCTACTTATATTGCTTAGCTCACTGAAATGTAAGCATTGTGCTTTATTGAGAAGCAGGGTTATTTGAAGAATTAAGTGGCATTGAGCTTAATGTGAGTGTTACAGAACTTACTAGAGGTAACCCCTAAAGAGCAGAATTTTTTCCCTAAGCTATGTATGTATTTAAATTTTTTAACAAAACAACCTATCACCTTCAAAGTACTCTCTATTACACTTAATACATTTTTCAAATCTACGATTCCATTCTTGGAAACATTTTTTCAAACTCATCTATTTGGATGGCTGACAACACCTCCCTCATTTTTTTCTTTGCCTCTACTAAGTCATTAAATCCTGTCATGCCCCTCTTCATTTGCAGAAACAAAAAGAAGCCACACAGAGTGAGGTCAGGTGAGTCAGGTGTGTGGGGCAAAAGAGGCATGCTGATTGGGGCCCAAAACTGGTGCACTGAGATGGATGCGTGAGCAGGTGCATTGTTGGGGTGACAAAATCAGTCCCCCATCTGCCACAAATCATGCCTTTTTTTGTCACACACTGTTCCCCAATCTTTTCAGAACCGCTAAATAGATAGCTTGATTAACAGTCTGACCTGGTGGCACAAATGAGTATCATCTTGATCTTTGATTTTACTTGACCAGCTTTTTTTTTGGCAAGGTGGTGGTGGTGTCTTCCACTGGCTTGATTGATGTTTGCTTTTGGAGTGGTAAGAATAGCACCATGAAATATATGAAAGAATTAGGAGGCAAAAGACATTTATAGAGGTATAAACATTGGCATGTACCTATGTAAATATATTAATGTATAACAATAGAGATATCGATCTATGTACATAAGTATTAAGGTAGCAGATGGACATTGGGCCCCTACTCAAGTACTCCCTTATGCAAGGACACTTTATTCTAATAACCTGGCATTCTGTGATGCTCACCTGCCTGACATGATGGCAGAAGACAAAATGGGTGCATAAGCTAACATGGTGAAGAAAGCTGATGGTGCTTGGCTATTACAAGACATAGCATCTGGGTTCTTAAAGGACTGAAGTTAAACAAACAGCCATCTAGCAAGGAAGCAATAAAGCCCACATGGAAGAAGCACACACCAATCTATGTGATCAAGAGATGTCGGTGGGATCAGGTATAAGGGATCAGAAGATCCAAACAAACAACCATTTTGATGGGAACAAGGGGGGTCGGAATGAAGACCCAAAGTCCATCTGTAGACAATTGGACATCCTTTCACAGAAGGGTCACAAGGAAGGGACAAGCCAGCCAGGGTGCAGTAGCACCAATTAAACCCACATTACTCTTGTTCTTTCATGCTTCCTCTGACCCCCACTATCATGACCCCAGTTCTGCTTTACAAATCGGGCTAGACCAGAGCACGTACACAGGTACAGATAAAAGCTCTTGACACACAGAATCCAAGACAATAAGGAGAGTAGTGATACCATGAAAGTAGGGGGAAGGTGGGGTAGAAAGGGGGAACTGATCACAATGATTAACATACAACACACACACACCCACACACACCCCCCAGGAGGATGAACAACAGAAACATGGGTGAAGGAGACAGTGGATGGTGTAAAATATGAAAATAAAAATAATGCATCAATTATCAAGGGTTTACAAGAGTGGGAAGGTAAAAAGGAAAAAAGAGGAGCTGATATCAAGGGCTCAAGTGGAAAGAAAATGTGCTTTGGAAATGATGAAGGCAACATATGCACAAATGTGCTAGATACAATTGATGTATTGATTGTTATAAGAGCTGTAAGAGCCCCAATGAAATGATTTATTAAAATAACAACAACCAAAAAAGAATAGCACTATATCTCATCACCAGTAATGACCATAGAAAAAAAGTCTGGGTTGCTTTGGAGCTGTTCTTTCAAAGCACAGCATCTTTCCATTCGACGCTTTTTTCCTGCTCAGTCAGAACCAAGGCACAAATTTCTCATTGATCCTTCTCATTCCCAAATCTTCCATTAAAATTTGCTGAACCAAGCTCCAAGATAATCCGGATAACTTCCCCATCTCTTCAATGGTCCGTCACCTGTCTTTGAGCACAAGTGCATGAATTTTGTCAACATTTTTGTCTATTCAGGAAGTTGACAGATGTCCACAAGAGATTTTTCATCAATCTACATTTCACCTTTTTTGAAATGAGAAAACTACTCATACACTTGAGTTTTTCCCATAGTGGATCCTAAACTGTGTTCAACATCACAACAGTTTCTGCAGCATTTTTCCCGAGTAGGAAACAAAATTTCACAGACACACACTGTTCTCTTA
>NW_022103938.1:715371-719934 GCF_000313985.2 Echinops telfairi
CACACACACATACACACAAAGTTCTAGCAAAACTGCTTTTATAAAAAAATCTATGACCAGAGAGAACCTTCCCAGGTGATGCCACTGGGTGCACTAACTCAGAGTGAGTTGCTCAATGCTCACTGAGCTTTATTCTGGGTTATTTTTGTTGTTTTTTTTTACTCCAAACATAACACCTGTTATGTATTAGGTACTGTGTTCATTATGGGGTTATAAATATAAATAAAATGTGATTTCTGTCCTCAAGCAGCTCCCAGCCTGATGGAGGTAGGGAATAGACAAATTAACAGTTGCACTGCTGTGGGGCAAAAACCCAAAAAATCACAACAAAACTTGACCAAGAAGCTGAGGGGATCCTGGGTGATATGCTCGACTAAGAACTGAGAAGTTGGAGATCCAACATGCTTGGGAAGAAAGACCTGGCAATCTACGGAGTAAGCAGTCACTGAGAGCCCTGTGGAGCACTTCCACTGTGACACACATGGGGTCACCATGCGTCAGCCATCTAGATGACAACTGACTGGGAGCACCCTCGTCCCAGGCCGGGATGGAGACACAGTGGCAAGGGAAGCTTCTCTGGGTTGATCTCTGAGCTGGAGGAGGGGCAGCCAGAAAAAGGAAGGGAAAGCAAGTTTCAGCACCGTGAGCTACACGTGTAGGTACAGAGTTGGGCAAAAGCAGGCCGTCTTACTCAAGTGATTCAGTCTGGTCATGGATGGCATGTGGGTGTCTGTGTGTGCATGTATACCTGGCGTGGGAATTAGACTGGGGACACAGAGAGAGGCTAGAACATGCTTTGCTTTTTAGAAAGATTATTCTAGCAGTCATAGAAAGAGAGGAGTAAAGACAGATGAAGACAATTTTAGATCACTGCAATAATCCAGTGGAAAGGCAGCTGAACTGGCGGGAGCAGTGAAGTTACTTGAGCTAGTGGATAGAATCAGGAAGACGCAGTGGATCTTTACAGGGATGACTTTATTCAGGCTGTGAGAGAGAAGGGTCTAAAGGAAAAGAAAGTGGAGTTGAGTCCAAAACTCAACCAAACTCACTGCCATTGAGTCAGTGCTGGCTCATAGCAACCCCCTGTGGGTTTCTGAGACTGTAACTGCTGAAACGTTTCTGCTGGAGCAGAAAGACCAATCTTTCTGCCATAGAGTTGCTGGTGATTTGGAAACATGCAGATCACAGCCCAACAGGCAACCACCAGGGCTCCTCCGAGTTCAATAGAGGCAGAAAATCAAGCAAGTCATTCTCACAGAAATGAAGAGAAAAGGCCTGTAGGTGGAGATGTTGAGCCAGTGGGAGGTAAAGGCTCTGTCCTTGTACTGGGGAAGACTGGAGTCCGAGATCAAGAACAGCAAATAGGTGAGGGAAACTAAGGAGATGGGTAGAATTATCCTGGGGAAATGAAGCCAGGTGAAAAAGAAAGGGAATGCCAACATTTAAATGACAGTGGACCAGCCAAACTGAACACCTTGCCATGAAATCTGTCTTGACTCAGTGACACTATATACAGTTTCTGAGACTTGTCAATCTTTAGGGGGGCAGCTAGCCTCAACTTTCTCCCTTGGGAGGGACAGATGGGTTTGGACTGCTGTCCTTCTTTTAGGTAGCTAGATTTAGGGATAGGGGGTTGTCCCTCCCATGCCCCCAAAAGCCCCCATAAAGGAGATCAGAAGGGAATCAGGCAACCATTAGACACCTATGAAGACCCCAAATTGAGCATACTCCTACTTAATTAAACCCCATTCCAGGTGGGAGGTACACCTGGGTGGTCCAAACTAGGCCCAGGCTCATGACATCACCCAGCAGGGCTCAACCCAGCCAATGGGATCAACCAACACCTTGAACCATGCCTTCTCCCAGCCTGGGGGTGGGCCAGGATAAGGCACAGAACACCCTCTTGCCCTATCACCCTCATCTTCTGTGCCCACTCTGGCCTTATTTGGATTCCACACCTTCTCTCACCCCTTCTCTCTCTTGCTCCTTGCTCTGCCCCCCTCATTCTCTGGCCTCCACTCCCTCTTGCCCCAGTTCTGCACGTGGGTGGGGGTGCTCTTTTCCACCAGGTTGCTCGCGCCCAGTTGTGTACCCCTTTGAGACTGTAAAACCTGAAACTTGTCCTGTATTTCATAAAACCCCCCTTGGATTACAAATGGACTTCAGGGTGAATTCTTTCATCTTGTGAAGCCAAGAACCGAGGGAGAGCGCACTCAACCGTAGCAGCTCAACGCCTAACCCAGTTCCACCAACAGAAGAGAGAAGACTTCAGAAGCCAGTTACCCGGAATGCATCTTCCTGTAGCACTAACGATTTGTAGAAGTCGTTTCCCTGTTTGCACCCCTCTCCCTTCTTTAAATTCTACTCTTCACCGAGGATTTCCTAGGAGATGGGATTGAGGCAGGGAAGCTGGAGCAGAAAAGCGCTCTCTCGGCTTAACTACCGAAACATAGAAGGCAAATCTGGAGAAAAGAGAAACGTTGGTTCCTCTGTGAGGAGCCCTGATTCAAATGTTCACAGCTCGTGCAAGCTATGGCAAAACCTCCTTTTCCAAAAGTGTGCCTCCAACTCTACATATGTTATTCATCGTATATGCATTCTCTACACTCATGGCCACCCCTAATCTCGCAGCTACTCTGTGTCGAATGGTTTCAGGTGGTGGACTGCTAGAAATACCCACCTAAAATACTTTCTTTTATGATGCTTTACTTCGTTGCACTTTGCAGACCTTGTTTGTTTGCTTTTTGTTTTTAAAGAAATTAAAGTTCTGTGGTAACCCTGCTTCAAGCAAGTCTGTCCTCCCCAATTTCCCCAACACCATGTGCTTATTTCATGTCTCCGTGTCACATTTCGGTGATGCCCATAATATTTCAAACTTGTTCACAATGCTTTTGAGTGTTTAGGAGACTATAGTATAGTGGGATTCAAATAATTTAACAACCGGTTCGCTGCCCTCATTGTAAGTATACAAAAACCAATACACTGAAAGATAGTTTATTATGTCATACACTTAATACTTAAATAAGAACAATAAAAGAGGTACATAAAACTAGGTTGTGTTATAAAAATTTTTTAAATATTAATGAAAAATATTAAATAGTACCTGACCAAAAAAACAATAAACTTTAAGATATTTTCATATTGCTTCTTGATTGGAGTCCTCACATGCAATCATCTTCACCTTTATCCGAGCATCAACGGCGCTGTGATTTATCCTTAGCCAGCTTTGCACTGTAGGAGTAGAATCCCATTGCTCTAGAGGTAGGCCAATTATCAGACACAATCATCACTGCGTTTTGATATGTTAGTAAGAATTAGGCAATTTCTTTTCTCTGGACATACTATATTCATCTTTGAAAAATCCCTTTCTGCTGCTGCTGAACTTACAACAATTGTTCTGACAATATTTTTTAGCTCTTTAAATACTGTCAGAAATTGCATACTTCACTAATAATATGGTAATTTGGGACTGAACACAAAGCTGAAACAAACACAAAGGTTGCTTGGCACTTTTTCTCTTTACATTAAGTGTTTTCTTACTGAAGTAAAAAATTCAAGGGAATAAAAATGTAGTATTTCATCAAAAGTATAATAAAATGTATTAAATGAATAAGTAAATATTACAAGCATAGACCCATCTAGCTTTTTATACCTGCGGATGGAAAGAACATTACTATGGAAGCTTAGGATATGCTGTTTTGAAAATGAACTTTAAAAACAGTAAGGAATGTAAATTTGTGATCTCTATACCTTAGAATGCGGATTAGAAGTGTCATTTTAACAACCAGTCCATTGAACTCAACAAAAAATTAGGTGTGGTTTCTGCTGAAACAGTGTGAGCCAGCTGAATCCCACCACTGGTATGGTGTAAACTTAATCTTTCTGTGCACTCACACCAAACTCACTGTCATCAAGCAGATTCCCACCCATATGACTCCATAGGACAGAGTAGAGCTGCACGTGGGTTTCCAAGACTACATCTATACAGGAGGAACAGCTGGTGGTTTTCAACGGCTAACCTTGTGGGTCACAGTGCAGCACAGTCTAGAAAAACCCAACATTTGTGGGACTCACTTTATTGCAATATTCACTGTGGTCGTTACATAATCTTGTGTCAACTTGAGGATATTAAGAGGGAAGGGGTGTATTCTAGCCTGTCAATCAGGCCACAGCCTGATGATGCCTCCTTGTGGGCATGGCTTTCTCATGGTGATTCTGGATTCTGAGAACTTCCTCTCTCTTCCTACTTCATCTTCCTGTTAAGGAGCCACGTGGAGACCCTTGCCAGCGCTGAGATGCTTCCACTGCCCCTGGATCCACAAGACTTTTTACCCACCGGTCTGCGATCTCCCTGCATTTGGAATCATCGCATGTTCTGTGTGAGTCTGTAGAGGAATTTATGGACTAGTATCAGACATATGGGCTAATATTGGACTTATGGACTTGATCTGGACTGGGCTGGGATATTTTCTTTTTTTTTCTTTTTTAACATTTTATTAGGGGCTCATACAACTGTTATCCCAATCCATACACACATCAATTGTGTAAAGCGCATTTGTACAT
>NW_022103938.1:720907-722484 GCF_000313985.2 Echinops telfairi
GGAAGGTGAGCATCATAGAATGCCAATTTACTAGAAGAAAGTATTCTTGTGTTGAGGGAGTACTTGAGTGGAGGCCCGGGATGTTTTCTTTATAAAGAATTACTCTCTGATATAAAGCTCTCTCTTACACATATATGAGTGTCAATGAATTTGTTTCTCTAGTCAACCCGGTCTAACACATTCACTTTACTGCAGTGGCCTAGAACTAAACCTGAAATATCTTCAAAGTATGCCTGGATGTTATTCATTCTCTCCCTTAAAACCCATTGGACATTTTCCTGTGGATAAAAGTCTATATCCTTTAAACCATAATAAAGGATGATAAGAGTCTTTCATGACCTAGGCCCTCCGTGGCCCTCTAGCTCCATCTCCAGCCAGTATGGTATCTCATAACTTTGATTTATGCTTTTTTATCATGCTGCTGAAAAACCTTTCAAGCTCTCCTGTCTAGTAGACAGAGTTTGGGCTTCAAGGTGTCTGTTTTCTGTTCTAGGAAATCCAGCCCAGAAGAATATTACAGCACAGAAGACCTTACAGGGCGTTCTACTTTACCACATGGGGTTGCTTTGAGATGAAAATTGACTGGGAGGCACCTAATGACAAGAACAAGTTTCCCCCAAGAACGCCTCTCTGTGCTTATTGCACCTTGGCTGCAGCCAAGCCTGGAATGCTGTAGCCACCCACATCAGTATGTATCCCGCCAGTGGTCCTATGCTGCAAGAAATCTGGGTTGGGGTCTTTAAAATAATTTTCAATCATTTACTGCCATCAAATGAATCCTCATTCATAGTGACCCTACAGGACAGGGTAGAACTGCCATGGTGCGTTTCTGAGACGGTGACTCTTGCCAGGCGTGGAAAGCCTTTCTCCCATGGAGCTGCTGGTGGTTTTGAACTGCTGACATTGTGGTGGTTAGCAGCCCAACCCCAACACGTAACCACATAAGCCACCAGGGTTCCTCTTTTTGCAACTCCTGCTATCCAGTCATTTCTGACTCCTAGCCACCCAACAGAGGGCAGGAAAAAGCTGAGGACCAGACTCAGTACTCAATCATAATAGGAGCTCTGCTTCAAAGAAGGTTGAATTCTCAGCCTTGGCAGTTCTGGGATCCCAAAGTCAAGGCATCCATAGACACAGTGGCTACAACAAAGAGATCAAACATTGCAACATTGGAAAAATGGCAGAGGACCAGGCAACGTTTTGTTCTGTTATACTTAGGGTCGCTACGAGTTGGAAATGACTCAATGGCACTGTACAAATATATCTGTTTGTTATTTGGGGGCAAAAGTCTTGTTATACTTTATAAGTTGAGTTGGGGGGGGGGGCTAAGTCTTTTTCATTCTTTGACATAGAGAGTTAAAGTTATGGTTTTTCCTTGATCAAAATGGAGTGATTAACAAACATGTACTTCAAATATTTTTATTGCCTCTCCTCCAAAATAATATTTTATATCATTTTATTGGGGGCTCATACAGCTCCTATCACAATCCATACATCCATCCATTGTGTCAAGCACATTTGTACATTTGTTGCCATCATCATTTTCAAAACATTTTCTTTCTACTTGAGTCCTTGGT
>NW_022103938.1:722626-726450 GCF_000313985.2 Echinops telfairi
TAGGTCATTGTGATCTGTTCCCCCTTTCTCCTTTCCCCTTCCCCTCCTGGTATCACTATTCTCATTATTGGTGATGAGGGGTTTATCTGTCCGGGATTCCCTATGTTTCCAGTTCTTATCTTTACCCGTGTACATGCTCTGGTCTAGCCAGATTTGTAAGGTAGAATTGGGATCATGATGCGGGGAGGTGGGGGAAGCATTAAAGAACTAGAGGAAAGTTGTACGTTTCATAGGTGCTATGGTACACCCTGACTAGCTGGTCTCTTCCTTGTGACCCTCCTGAAAGGGAATGACCAATTGTCCACAGATGGGCTTTGGGTCTCCAATCTGCACTCCCCCTCATTCACAATGATGATTTTTAGTTCTGGTCTTTGATGCCTGATACCTGATCCTATTGACACCTCATAGAATGGCATCACACAGGCTGGTGTGCTTCTTCTACGTGAGCTTTGTTGCTTCTCAGTCAAATGGCCACTTGTTTATCTTCAAGCTTTTAAGATCCCAGACGCTATATCTTTTGATAGCCCGGCCCCATCAGCTTTCTTCACCACATTTGCTATGCATCCATTTTGTCTTCAGTGATTGTGTTGGGAAGCTGAACATCACAGAATGCCAGGTTATTAGAAGTGTTCTTGTGTTGAAGGAGTACTTGTACAAGCCCATTGTCCGTCTGCTACCATAATACTAAACCTATAAATATAGGTACATAGATCTATTTCCCTATCATTATAGATATAAATATATTTACATATATACATGCCTGTGTTTAGACTTCTATAAATGCCCCTTGCCTCCTAGTTATGTTCTCTATTTCCTTTTACTTTCCTTTTGTCCCACTATCATGCTCAGCCTTCATTCGGATTTCAGTAATTCCTCTCCATTACATTGCCCTTGATCAAGCCCTACCAGGCCTCCTACACCCTCCTTGTCATCGATTTTAGATCACTTGTTCCCTTGTCCCTGGGTTTGTTAACATCCACTTCCTTTCCCCACTTCCCCTCTTCCATGTCCCACTCAGAACCGTTGGTCCTGTTGTTTTCTCCTCTGGATTGTTTATCCCACTTATCTTATCTAGATAGACATGCAAAGACAATAATAAGCACAAAAACAAAACAAAGTAAAACAAATCAACAAAAGAAAACAAACAACAACAACAAAAATCAATGACAGAAAAGAAATGCCTATAAATAGTTCTAGGGCTGTTTGTTGACCTTTAGGCATGTTTTCCAGTCAAGTCTGATGGGGTGCCATGCCCTGGCCCCAAACTCTATATTTGGTATTCCCAGGGGACTTCATCGCTTTGCTCCTTTTGCTGCTCTGTTGCAAGCCCTTAGCGTTTCACTCCAGTGTGGTGGGATCAGATAGGGCACAATCCCCGAACTGTGCCTTCAGTGTTGTCCCTAGTAGCGCTATGGGTCAGTGAGGGATGTCTTGTCTTGTGGTGGGGCCGGCCCTATGGTCCTCTATGTGCATCAAAAGAATTTCTTAAAAGCATACATTCCCTTGCATATTTCCAAACAATATGTATACTCTCATATTAAATAGTTGAAAGAATTTAATTTCTGAAATAGGATATTGGTGGGGAAAAAACTGTTATATCATCTAAGAAACATTATCCAATGGGAACAACATTCCAAGTAATTTGAGGTTCATAATCATTCATTTAACACATAAGTAAGTTCTTCAATAGTCAGAATTTTTACATCATCTTTACCATTCAACTCATATTTCCATCCAGTTTCTCTGTAGACTTACTTATTTGTTTTCTTTAAGACAATATATTTTATGCTTATGTGTTTCCACTAACCATCCTATCAAACTTTTCTGCCAAAGAACACATCTATAATTTGGATTATCAAAGTTTTTTTATTTTTTAAGACTCTAAAGTATTCAAGATTTACTGTAGATCAAGTTAACATTGAATAGAACACAATGGATCAAAATAGCACAGATTTTTATCAATGAATAGATAAAAACTAAATACAATTTTATTGGTTATATTTAGAAGAAGCCAGCTGGACTCAGTTCAGATGATCCAATTTTGTTGGCAACATCTAAACGCATTAGAGTCAGGAGGCAGTTGAATGCACACCTTCTTCTTGCTGTCAGGTCTGATCAAGGTGTTGGGTTTGACTACGTCAATGTCATGGAGCTTCTTCGCAGCCTCTTTGATCTGGTGCTTGTTGGTCTTGACATCCACGGTGAACACAAGTGTGCTGTTATCCTCAGTCTTCTCTGTGGCTGATTCTGTGGCCTGGGGGAACTTGATGATGCAGAGCGATCAAGCTTGTTGCTCCTGGGGGTGCTCTTCTGAGGGTGTTTGGGCTGCCTTCTTAGCCTGTGTCATGGGCAGCTGGGAGGTGGGTGACATGTGGATCTTCTTTTTGTGGCTGTGGGTGGCTTGCAGCCTGGCCTTCTGGGCCTGTTAAGCTTTGGTTTGGCTTCAGCATTGGAAAGGGCAGGGGCTTCCTTCTTTGTATTCTATGCCAACTTTGTAAAAAGAGTTACATTTCAATAAGTAGACATTGCATATAAATATTCATCTTTAGGGGAGCAGATTACCAGGCCTTTCACCCTCAGAGCGTTACATGGGTTCAGACTGCCAGACTGCCAATTAGTAGATGAGCACTTAATCACTGAGCAGCATCTGGAAAGGGGAAGGCAACATTGGAACGCTGATGAAGTTTGGGGGTCTGGCTTACATCCGGTCCTTCGATGCAGATGTTTAATTATGATTGGGTAAGGATTATGGTATGATGGCTTAGAATTGTGCAACCAACAGGGTGTGGGCACAACAGTTTTGAAGAGTCTTAGAAGGTCAAGTCATTGGATATCTTGTTTACTGGAAAGTTAAGCAGTTTTTAAATGGTTTTACCAGATGTTCTTAAATGAACTACAAAGTTCCTGTTTCAAGGCAAGAGTATTCTAGGAAGGGAATACTGAACCCATATTGATGACGCCAGTGGGAGAGTTACGTTTGTGTCGACAGTAAGCTGTGTGAGTATTGATGGTTCTCAGTTTTCTTCCAGAAATATCCTAGGCATAAACATGCATGGACACATTTAAGAAATATGATATCTTACCTCTACATTTTTGTGGCAGAAACTGTGGAGGAGATAGTCCCTAAATATGACTATTCATTCTGGCTTTTGCTCTGTGGGTCTATGTGGTATAATTTTTCCAGAGTATGCATATTTTAAATTTTAATCTTCTGTGTGGAATGGAATTATTATTTGAAATATTCTACTAGTATTTTTTTCTTCAGTGATCTTTAGCAAAACATGTGGGGCACATTTTCATTTTTTTTCTTTTCTGTTCTACCAAAGAGCACTATTTTAGGGCTATGGGTCCAGGGATGAGAAATAATTAATCCATGCTGTTGGGGGAGAAATGACCCCAAATTCAAATATACTTTTAGTTAATCTTAAACAGGACAAAGACAAAAATTGATCATCTGGATAAGGCCAGAGGATTCATGGCCATGTTGCTAATTAGAGGACATAGAAAACAAAGAACATTCATCAAAGAATCATGATTGGCGGCAAATCGTTCCATCGTGATCCCAGCTAGCCTGTGGAAGACGCAAAAGGACTGTGGTTGGGAGACACCACCACTGCAGGGTAGCAAAGCTACAGGACTGTGTGTTAGACAGGGTTCTCTAGAGAGATAAAACCAAATTGCTGATAATTTAATATGCTTCTTTATAAATATAATTAGATATATAACAAGAAATGAACTGTTAATCATATACAGATAAATATATAATACAAGAAATGAACAGTTAAATTATAAAGCAGTACAAATGGCTCAGTGCAACTCACTCC
>NW_022103938.1:726922-728351 GCF_000313985.2 Echinops telfairi
CCATTTATCTCTCCGCCCTTCAGTTAATCCCACTTGTGTTTATCGGCCAGGCTGGCACAATAAACTATCTCAGACTGGTTCTGGGGCCCTGCAACCACCTAGTTCAGGAGCTTACTTATGACCTTGGGGACATCGTGCTTGGTAATATAGAAGGGCAGTGAAAAAGAGGGAAACCTTTGATGATATGGATTGACACAGTGGCTACAACAATGGGCTGAGACATTAGAACAATTGTGAGGATGGCACAGTACAAGGCTGTGTTTCATTCTGTTGTACACAGGATCACTACAAGTCAAAACCGATTCGATGGCACTTAACCACGACATGGGCCCTAGTACCCCATTAAGGGCAAGCCTGGGCACGTTCAAGAGGGTGAGAATGTCCTTCTCAGGGCTGCCTAGGAGAGTCTTAGAATGTCACTCTTAAACGCACTCTGCCTGGTGACAGAGCTTTTTACATTGCCAGTTAATAAGGAGAGTGAACTCAAGGAAGACTGAATGTATGTCAAGATTCAAAACGGAGTTGGGGCATCCACTGTAAATCCTAGCTTTCTGTGGCTCTTATTGAAGCTGCAGTTGCTTCCACATAGCTGCTGTAGTCAAAACAGAGCCCAGAGTGAGTTTTTCCTTGATGGTCGCCATTTGACTTGCTGTAATCGATCCACAACATTTCAGGAAAAGATAGTCCCTTATCAGGTCAGTCATTACGCAGTCAGAGTGAGTCCTTTATTACAATTGGCATGCCTTCCGAAGCCAGCAGCAATGCTGAAGATGGACTGCATGCATGGTAAACACAATGAGGGCGGGGGGAGTACCTTGCCAAAACCAGGCCAGTGGTACATCACAAAGCTGTTGGCAGTGCTCTGCTTCGTTGGCCTGAAACTTAATCAGGACTGAAAGTGAAGCACACAGTAAGAGCCACCTTGTGCTGAAAGCTGAAACGTTTGAACCGAGTGTCCTTAAAAATATTGTGCCTGGGCTCCAACCTTAGTTACTGAGGAGCAGTCAAGTCCTGGGCTACTGTGTTCTCGACACAGCTCTGCTGAAGATCCCAGGATAACTGAGATTGGTGATCTCCGGTGGTGGAAAATTGTGACAGGGAGCGGAACCATGTGCCCTGGGACCTGGATGTCCTTGATTTTCCTTGATGTTAAAGAAATTTGAAGTTGTAGCTGTGCTTTTTAAAAATCTGTGGCTAGTAAAACAGCCTTGAAATGTGACGAAGCACAAAAGATCTAGAGGTGAGCATCGAAGCACTATGGGAAGAAAGAACTTAAAGCCGGCTGTTTTGCATGCAGCAGAAAAAATTTAAATGTACCTACCTGGCTTGTGTTAGTCCAGGTACTTTAGAGAAACAAATCCACAGAAACTCATGTAAAAGAGAGAGTTTTATATAAAGGGTAAGTGCACATCAAGAAAACATCCCAACC
>NW_022103938.1:729251-735667 GCF_000313985.2 Echinops telfairi
GGGCTGCATCTGGGTAGGTCCATGCGGCTTCTCCTCGGAGATGTCTTGCAGGAAGTGAGCCTTGCCAGCTGAAGCAGGGAACTGGCTAAGACAGCTTCACCCTGGTCTGACCATCAGAAAGCAAAAGACCCAAGAACTCAAAAGGCGTGGCTCACTGAGCCATTTATCTCTTCGCCCTTCGATTAACCCCACATGTGTTTATCGGCCAGGTTGGCACAATAAACTAACTAATTCACTGCTTAATAAATAAAAAGACTTGTGGGAATGGGGAAAAAAATCATAGCTTTTTGCAAACCAAGTGCTAAGAATTTAAGCTCTAATGCATCCATAAGCACTGAAATCTGAAGGAAACCAGGGATGACGTGGGGGTGGCGGGGCGCCTTCATTACATTTGATGCCAGGCGCTTACGGAATACCAGGTACTGTGCTAGGCACAGGATGAACATGACAGCCACACTCTCTACCCTCCTGGGGTTTGGAGCTTGTCAGTAAGATAGATCACATAGTTATGAATGGGATGCATGCCGTGAAGGACAGGAGCTATGAGAATACTGAAACAAGGCCAAACCTTGATTTAGAGATGAAGCTGGAATTCCCAGAAGTGAGGCTTGAATTGCAAGCTGAAAAATACATGGGAATAACATAGAGAAAGAGAGGGAGAGGCGCAGGAGGAATCGTGCAGGCAGAGGAAAGAGTTGATGCCTTCTCTGGAACTGATGTTATTTTTTCGCCACTGTCTCACTTTCAGGGTCTGGCTGCTTGCTCTGTGCATCCTGTGCCCGTGGTCTGAATATTCTGAATGGGACACCAGTGAATTTCTGAGTTTGAAAGTCACAATACACAAGAGTCCATCCGGAGAGCAGCTGCAATTCTGTTGGTTTCTTCATCTTCTGTTGCTTCCTTAGTCCCACCCGCATCCCCCCGCCCCCCCCCCCCCCCCCCCCCAGTCTATGTTGGAAGCACTCGCAGACAATGGCCAGGTAAACCTGCCAGAAGCGTGCACCGATTGGAGCTACGCTCTGTGTTGCTGTCTGGACATCCACAGCAGCCCAAACTGGGATGGAATGGAACCTCTCCCCTGTTGACAGTCACCCCAAAGGAATGGACAGTAATCCAACCAGCTGGTGGTGTCCTCCTGAATGGTTTCAAAACCAACTTATAACAGATGCCAAGTAAAAGCAGTGCGTGCCCATTAACACATGCCACAGGTAAAGAAATAAAGTGCATTTGAAACTCAGTAAAAAGAAATCTCTCCTGTGACAGGAGTTCGTCAATACAAGCCTCAGCTGGTGGGCCGCAGGAGCACCACATGGCCCTTGTTCGGCATCTCAGGAAACTAGAAGCCAGTCTCTCTTCTGAGTCCTGGCTACCTTGCTAGAGTTGCCTGCCATCAGCAGAAGGTAGCATTATCAGGGGTTTTCATTTGTTTTCAAGAATTGAAAGGGTTTGTAGAAACCTTCTAGTCTGTTTGTAACTGAAAAACTGAGAAAACTGAGAGGCCAGGAACGGAATTCATGGACATGGCCTCCACAATCCGCACGGGGCCCCGGGGAGCTACAGACACAGGCCAGGTTTGCAATCTCGCAGATCTGACGTTGCCGCAGCAATGAGCCTGTGTGGGATGGGCAGACGGTGGAGAGAATAGGAAAGAAAAGATAACGTATCCTAGGTTCCTCTGTGTTTTAAAAGAAATTTTAAGCCAGAAACTGTTGTTCTGCAAACGTGGCAGTGCCTTCTACGTTGTCTATACCAAACAGATGTGTCCCCCTGGAGGTATAAAAAGACCCAGGCGTACATGAGTGTATTCACTTCCTAGTGCAGCTGCAACAAATTATCACAGCATAATTTATTGTTTTACAGCCTTAGTCATTTAAAGTTCTGCAGGTCAGAAGCCTGAGTGGGTTTTGCTGTGTTGAAAGCACGATGTTGGCCGAGCCACACTCCCCTGGAGGCGCTCTGACAGAATCTGCCTTCTTGCTTTTTCAGCTTATAGGCCTGGATTCTTTGCATTTCTTGGCTGCGGGCTCCTGCTTCTATGTTCAACTCCAGCATTAGTGTAACATCTTCCAATCTCTCTCTGCTTCTCTTGTCACACCGTGTCCATCATACCCAGAGTGACCATGTGCACAATGGAACTGCCTGGTTCTAAGCCGTCCCCAGAATCGGTTGTAGATCAGATCATTGTGATCTATATGATTTTCTTTGTTTTGTAAAGTAATATATATTTTTAAATATTTGTTTTGGGGGCTCTTACATCTCTTATCACAATCCATACATTCCTCCAATGTGTCAAGCACATTTGCACATATGCCACCGTCATCATTTTCAAAGCATTCTCTTCCCACTTGAGCCCGATAGCAGCTCCCCATTTCTTCCCCCTCCCTCCCCACCTGCTCTCCCTCATGAACACTTGATAAGTTATAGATTATTTTTTCCATATCTTACATCGTGCTCCATCACCCCTCATCCACTTTTCCATTATTCGTTCCCCTGGGAGGGGGTTCTATTTGATCCTTGTGATCAATTCCCCCTTTCTCCCCCTCCCCTCCCATAATCCTCCTGGTATCTCTATTCTCCTTGTTGGCCCTGGGGGTTTAATCTATCCTGGATTCCCCGTGTTTCAGGCTCTTATCTATAGCAGTGTGCATGCTCTGGTCTAATCCAATTTGTAAGGTAGAATTGAGGTCATGATAGTTGGGGAGAAGAAGCACCAAAGAGCAGAGGAAAATTGTGTGCTTCACGGGTGCTATACTGAACCCTGACTTGTTTATCTCTTCTCTATGACCCCTCTATGAAGGGATGTCCAATTTTCTACAGATGGGCATTGAGTCTCCACTTCATGCCCCCCTCTCCCCCTCATTCACCTTGGGTATGGTTTTATTCTGGGTCTTAGATGCCTGGTACCGATCCCATTGGCGCCTTGTGATCACAGAGGCTGGTGTGCTTCTTCCATGTGAGCTTTTTTGCTTCTGAGCTAGATGGCCGCTTGTTTATCTTCAAGCCTTTAAGACCCCAGACACTATAGCTTTTGATAGCCGAGCACCATGGTTCAGCGAGGAATGCCGTGTCCCGTGGTGGGGCCAGCCCTATAGTCCTCCGCGTGCATTGTCTGCTCTGAGCAGGAACATCATCCTTGGGGCTTGGTGGGCCAGGATGTCTTCCCCTCCCTCTCCATCCCTTTGCATTTCTCCCATGTACTCTAATCCGATGCACCCCTCTCCCCAAGCTTTAGCCCTACTGGGCATAAACCCAGAAGAGGCAAGAAACAAACCACGGCCAGACATCTGTGCTCCAACGTTCATCATGGCACAGTTCACAATTGCAAGGAGTTGGAAACAACCCAAATTTCCATCAACAGATGAATGGATCAAAAAACTGTGGTACATACATACAATGGAGTACTATGCATCCCTAAAACGCATGAAGCACATTGCCATTTGGGAAAAACTGGAGGAAATCATGCTAGGTGAAGTAAGTCAAGCACAAAAGGACAAGTACAACATGAGTCCACTGAGGTAAGTTAAAAAAAAAAAAGCGGGGCATAGGGGAAAAGCTACTATATACATACATCCCTGGGGTGAGATCCAGCAACTATGGCAAGGGGCCAAACCCAATCCAGGGATACATATGACAGCCAACTAAATAAGAGGGGGAAAGAAAGAGAAAAATAAAACAAAAAGACATGGCGGGGAAGCGAGCAGGGCACTAATCCACTCAGGGGAGGGTATTGTTTATATCTCCACAGGAGAAGGAAAGAGAGACCAGGCTTCAACCTAATGCACCAAGATGTGAATACAACATACCGGTATGTACCAGGGACCCAATAGAGAGGTCTGCAGGGCTGGCCCCAATCCTGACTATGTGGACACCCCCACCCTTCAGAAGAGGACAGCAAAATAATATTTAATTGAGTGTTAGATGATGACTACCACAGCCAATTAGGCTCCCGTTTCACAATTTCTACATAAATTCTCCAGTGATGGGAGTTACATTTTCCACAATGTGTCAATAGTCTCTTTAATTGTGTTCTGGTTGTTCCATTTCCAGCCTTCTAGTTTCCCTGTGTGGCATCCCTTACCCTGCCCCAGCATTTTCATCTTTGCTTTAATGTAATTGTTGGCTTCTTGGTCTCATATAGAGTTTTTTAAGTGGAGCAACGCACTCTGTGTGCAAATCTGTTATTTCATAAGATTTGTAGAAGCAGATCTCCAGGTCTTTGTTCTTAATCTATTTCAGTCTGGAAGCAACACTGAGAACCATTTATTCAGTATCCTGGCAACATGCAAGCCACCACTGACAGATGGGATGGCGAAAGTGCACAAAGGGCATTGGCTGGGAATTGAACTTGGCTCTCCCACAAGGAAGGTGAGAATTCTGACACTGAGCCACCAGTGCCTGATAGATCATTATAAACAAAGTTTAGTGATAGTAATTCTAGGAAACCAAGGTCAAGGGTTAGCTGTCACTGTTTTGGCCAAAAGCAGAGACTAGATTGATTCAAGAATAGATGATTTCTGCAAGCTTGAAACAAAAGGAAACAGTGAGATTTGCTACCTAAAAAAACAAACAAGCCCTGGCTGCCATCAAGTCAACTCCAAGAGGCAGGGTAGGGCTGCCTCTGTAGGTTTCTGAGACTGTAACTCTTCATGGGAGTGGAAAGCCACATCTTTCTCCCACAGACTAGCTGATGGATTCGAACTACTGACCTTGTGGATAGCGGCCCAATCAATGAGTATTCCATTACACCATCAAGGCTCCTTACTACCTCAAAACGGTTTCAAATGCCCATTGACAATCAAGCAAGTTATATACCTTAAACTATGTGAAAAAAGCCGGTTTTACAATGATCACAGGATACAATTGATAGTCTAAACCAGGTGTCTTCAAACTACAGCCCGCGGGCCACATGTGGCCCACCGAGGACATTTATCCAGCCCGCCAGGTGCTTTTGTCCCATTTTTTTACTTCAAAATAAGATATGTGCAGTGTGCATAGGAATTTGTTCATAGTTTTTTTTAAACTATAGTCTGGCCCTCCAACGGGTCTGAGTGACAGTGACCTGGCCCCCTGTTTTAAAAGTTTGAGGACCCCTGCTCTAAACCATATCACAAAAAGGTAGGTTTTGTAATGATCATAGGAAATTATCTATAGCTACATTTCCCCAGCGGTCATTAGACCACCATCCCCTGAAGCCTCTGAATGGGGGAAGCTTCTTGCCTGGCTACTAATCTTAATGACTGCCTTCCTGAGTTAGAACACCCCTACTGATTGAGCTTAAAAGGAATGTTTACTGCAAGGGAAGGAATTGTTCCATTTTGAATGTTTAACAGACTAAGTCATGGTTCTTTAGAGGCAGGGATGGCGAAACTTCATTTAATACACTTTGGCTATGTTGTCAGGAGAGACAGTCCCTGGAGAAGGACATCATGCATGGTCAAGTGGAGGGGCAGCGAAACAGGAAGACCTGTGACGAGATGGATTATCACCTTGGTTCTAACAATGGGCTCAGGGAACAATTGTAGGGATGGCACAGGACTGGACAGGGTTTCATTTTGTTGGGCATGATGAGGTCACTGTCAGTCAGCACCAATTCAAAGGCACCTAAAACAGCATCAATAAATTTAAAATTATGTTTTTTATATTTCTAGTGTTTTGATTAAATACAAACTAGCTCTTTCACTTTCTCTATCAATAAAGTTCTATCCAATTTTCAACATCTAACACGGAAGTAGTTTTACAAATTGAGCGGCATCACTAAAATTAAATCCTTTCCATTTCTACTTATTTGTGTGAAATATTTATATCTACAAACAAAAAATAGTAATATACCTAATGCTCATCCCTCTTCCATTCAGGTGACAGTACTAATTAACTTTATTTATGAGCTAATTTTAAAGGTGTGGTGGGGAAAGACAGTCCCACCCATTTAATTAAGAAATTTACTTCCTTTTTAGTTTAATAATGATTGATTAAAATATGCATTTTTAAAATATGCATTGTTGTTACATTATTATGCAATATTTGTAGCAATAGCTCGATCTGAAATGCATTCTCTTTCTTTTTCTTTTGCTGGAAATGCAGTTTCAAATCACCTAGAGACTTAGGTGACCGTGATTTTTCTTTTGACTCTTTTTCAAAAAATTATAAATCACTTTATTGGGGGCTCATACAACTATTATCACAATCCATACCTCCATCCATCATGTCAACCACATTTGTACATATGTTGCCATCATCATTTTCAAAGTATTTTCTTTCTACTTCACCCCTTGATATCAGCTCCTCATTTTTGACAGTGATTTTTCAAAATTAGATTTTGTGTACATATTTTTGGTTAGAGGGAAATGATAAAGTAATCAATATGAACATAAAACATATTAAAATTCTGTGGGGGAATAGAATGGAAATAAAGATCA
>NW_022103938.1:736653-762656 GCF_000313985.2 Echinops telfairi
ATGATGCTCACCTTCCCGACACAACCGCTGAAGATAGCAGATGGATTTTGGGCCTCCACTCAAGTACTCCCTCAATGCAAGAACACTTTGTTCTATTAAACTGGCATTCCATGATGCTTACCTTCGCGACATGATCACTGAAGACAAATCGGGTACAAAAGCAAATGTGGTGAAGAAAGCTGAAGGTTCATGAGGGAGGTGGGGCAGAGAGGGAGGGGAAAAATGAGGGGCTGATACCAAGGCCTCAAGTAGAAAGCAAATGTTTTGAGAATGATGAGGGAAACAAATGTACAAATGTGCTTGACACAATGGATGGATGGATGGATGGATTGTGATAAGAGCTGTATGAACCCCCAATAAAATGATTTTTTAAAACCCCAATAATAATAATAATAAAAGATGAAGGAAGAAGAAATATATAACATTACAAATAATAGGAATTACAGAACACTTAATTGTGACCATGTAAAACCCATCCACAGAGCAAGAGACAACAGAAATAGGGGCTACTGCCAGATTTAAAAGCGAGAAAAGTGCATGTCAGGGTTGTGTCATTTCAACATCATCTGTATGCTGAGCAAATAATCTGAGAAACTGGTCTATATCAAGTTATATTCAGAAAAATAAAACAAAAAACATGTAATATAAACATTTACAATTTGCCATACATTTACATGCATTGTAATTATTTAAATGTATGATGATAAATCCTAGATATCAACTTCAAAATATACTAGGAAACATAACTTTTCATGTTTGATTCTCAAAACTTTTGTTTACATGACCGAGTAGTTATCCGTTGGGCTGCTAACTACAAGGTCAGCACTTTCAAACCACAGCCCCTCCTCGGGAGAAAGACGGGCTTTCTACTCCTGTAAAACATAACCGTCTTGGAAACCCACAGGGGAGTTCTCCCCTGTCCCATAGGGTTGCTATGAGTTGGCACAACTTGATGGCAATGAGTTTGGTTTGGTTTTATTAGAGGAAATATATTGCAGATGCCGAAACTTCATATTAAAACATAGAGATGCTATCTAGGCATATGACAATTTATTTAGCACCTTCCTCATTTCCCTCATTGTGACTTCAAAAATGTTAAGAAACAAACAAGAAATCTACACCATTAATGTCTCTGATATGCAGCAGACTCAGCATTCACAAAGGTAAAAGGTTTCTACCTCTGGCTTTCCTTATTGAAAAACCTTTTCTTTTCTTTCTTTTTTTTTTTTAATCATTTTATTAGGGGCTCATACAACTCTTATCACAATCCATACATACATCAATTGTGTAAAGCACATTTGTACATTCATTGCCCTCCTCATTCCCAAAACATTTGCTTTCCACTTAAGCCCCCGGCATCAGGTCCTTCTTTTCTTTTTTAAAAACTATTTTAAAAATCTTTTCTAAATTGAAAATTGCCTACATATTAATCTAAGTGGATGTAAAGGGGGCATGGACAAAACAGATCCCTTGATCTAGAAATAGATGTTCGTCAGCCTTTCAGAGGCCCGGGGTACCTCCTCCTCATGACAGTCCAGCCCACAGACGTAACCACTGTGTTGATGTTGCCTGCAATCATGGGCTTATTTTGCCTCATAGTTGTGCCCTAGCACCCATTTCCAAACCTGGCAGTTTAGATCTGCCTGGCTTTGAACATGATATAAATTGAGTTAGACAATATCTATTCTCCTGAGCAGTTTATTTTAAGATTAGATTTTTAAGATTCATCTGTTGCTGCATGTAAGTGTAATTCATTATTTTTCTTTGTTGGATTTGATTTTACTTTTTAAAAATCATTTTATTGGGGGCTCATATAGCTCTTATCACAATCCATACATCCATCCTTGTGTCAAGCATATTTGTACGTATGTTACCATCATCGTTTTCAAAACATTTTCCTTCTACTTGAGCCCTTGGTATCAGCTCATTTCTCCCTCCCCCTCCTCATGAATCCTTGATAATTTATAAATTATTATTATTTTTTCATGTCTTGCACTGACCAATCTCTCCTTTCACCACTTTTCTGTTGTCCATCCCCCCGGAGGGGGTTATATGTAGATCACTGTGATCTGTTCCTCCTTTCTTCCCCCACCTACCCTGATCTCCTGGTATGGCTACTTTCATTATTGGTCCTGAGGAGTTTATCTGTCCTGAATTCCCTCTGTTTCAAGCTCTTATCTTACCAGTGTACATGCTGTGGTTTAGCCAGATATGTAAGGTAGAATTGGGGTCATGACAATGGCGGGGAGGGAGCATTAAAGAACTAGAGAAAAGCTACATATTTCCTCAGTGCTATATTGTCCCCTAACTGGCTCATCTCTTTCTTGTGACACTTCTGTAAGGTGATGACCAACTGTCTACAGATGGGTTTTGGGTCTCAACTCTGTGCTCTCCCTCATTCATATTGATATGAGTTTTTGTTCTGGATGTTTGATGTCTGATATCTGATCCCATCGACACCTCATGATCACATAGCTGTTGTGCTTCTTCCATGTGAGCTTTGTTGCTTCTCAGCTAGATGGCCACTTGTATATCTTCAAGCTTTTAAGACCCCAGACACTATATCTTTTGCTAGCCAGGTACCATCAGCTTTCTTCACCACATTTGCTTACGTACCCATTTTGTCTTCAGCAATCCTGTTGAAGAGTGCCAGGTTATTAGAACAAAGTGTTCTTGCGTTGAGGGAGTACTTGAGTAGAGGCCCAGTTTCCATCTGCTACCTTAATACTTAACATATAAATCTGTGTACATAGATCTATTTCCCCATCGTTGTATATAAATATATTTACATATGTACATGCCTGCATTTAGACCTCTATAAATGCCCTTTGCCTCCTAATTCTTTTCTCTATTTTCTTTTACTTTCCTCTTGTCCCACTATTGTGTTTGGCCTTCATTTGGGTTTCAGTAATTCCTCTTGGCTACATTGCCCTTGATCAAGCCCCACCAGGCATCCTATGCCCTCCTCACCATCGATTTTAGATCACTTGCTGTTCCCAGCCATGGAATGTATTATACATAGTTAGGGGACAAAGAAAATCGCCACGAGATCCTGACTGATGGCACATGGATGCATCACTGTCACAGACTGGACTACGGAGGTAGGGAAAGGACCATTATGTAAGGAGATACATAAAACATTGCAGATTTTAAAAGCTTACAGAATTGGATCTGGAGCTTCTACCTCAACCTGGCTGCATGGTATCAAAACAAAACAAAAAAACAAACACACTGATGTTGACTCAGTGACTCTACAGGACAGGGTAGAATTGTCCTGGTGGGTTTCTGAGACTGCAACTCTTCAAGGGAGTAGAGAATCTCATTGCTTTCCCACAGAGTCCACTGGTGGTTTCCAACCACTGACTTTGTGGTTATCAGCCCAATGTTTAACCTTGACACCCTAATACCTTCGACCACGCCTCCCAGCCAAAGGCCTCAAATACCTGCACCATGGAGAGTACCTCTCCCTCTTCTTCCTCGCCCTTCTGCTTGGGCTGTGCCATGGTCTCCCTGGCCTCAGGCTGATGTGTGTGGGTGTGCAGTCCCACAAGGTTGCACGTGTTCAGTGACTGTAAAACCTGAAACGTCTTCTGTCCT
The DNA here is from genome assembly GCF_000313985.2 of Echinops telfairi. Lineage (NCBI taxonomy): Eukaryota > Metazoa > Chordata > Mammalia > Afrosoricida > Tenrecidae > Echinops > Echinops telfairi. The sequence continues at coordinate 740,251 of NW_022103938.1, forward strand.
TATAAAAACCCACTTGGATCACAAACCAGGCTTTGGTGTGAATTCTTTCTCCTGCGATGCCAAGAACCGAGGTATTGCCACTCGAGAAACCTACTGCCTGGAGAAGACCATGCTTGGTAAAGTAGAAGGGCAGTGAAAAAGAGGAAGACTTTGGACTAGCTGAATTTGACATAGTGGCTGCACCAATGGGTTCAAACAAAACAATTGTGAGCAGTGTTTCATTCTGTTGTGCATAGGATTATTACAAATTCGAACCAACTCAACTGACGTCATCCAACAATAATGCCAAATTTATTTCCCCAAATATTTAACAACGTATACTCCCCCCATTAGATTGGAGTAAGGGAATCATATTCCAAGGTTTGGAACTATCAGATTTTCAAATTTTTAGCTAGTTTGGTGGATGTGTAATGATATTGTGAGAAATTGTCCAAATCCTCGACATGTATTGGTTCCTTTTGGTAACTGGCTGATCAGTATAAACCCCTGACTGGGGCCTTACCATGATGGCCTTATCCCATAAGAACATACCAATGATCATCACATGATTTTAACTGACAAAATACTTTAAAAATCCAATCTGTGCTTACTTGAGGGAGAGGCATTTATGGTTTGATTTTGCAATACCGGGCACTCAAGCTCAGAGACAAATCGGGCAAATTTTAGCTCCTCCAAAATAATTTTATCCCCTAGTTCAAAAGCTCTCTTCCCAAATTTTGTCAAAAGCCACTATGTCAAATTCCTCATCTGCTGAGTACTACGGGGTTAGCAATCTTTCCTAAGTGTTGCCTAAGGGTCCTCCTACCCCAGCCCCTCAAGCAGGTTCTCTCTCCACTCCCCCTTTCTTAATTCACCAGTTCCCAAGTCTACAGTTCAGGTGCGGTTCCCACGTCTATACTCCAGGTGCAGGTGATTGTCTTAGACTAAGTGGCTATTAACTGGTTCCCAGGTAGGTTATTTAGCAACTTCTTGACTATTTGCTTCCAGCCTGTTTATTTCTCACAGTATCTCATCAAGTTTTTAACTTATATTTTTAATTTGCTTACTAACAAAATTGAGAAACCTCGAGTGCATTTTTCATTGGGTGGCTGTTTTGTTTTGTGATGTGCCTTTTCCTGGTTTTCTTTTAGGTTGCCAGATTACCTTTCTTATTTCTGTTTTGTTTTCCTTTTTCATTTCTAGTTCTTTATATATTCTGTTGAGCTGTTTTGGGCTATAGGTACATATACAAATACCTACTCCCACTTTGTGACACATCTTTTTGCTTTAAGTTGATTATTTTAAAAATTTTGAAGTAAGTGGGTTCTAGAATCATAACAAACTTCTGCAATGATTAGCCAGTTGCCAGTGAGTTGGTGCTGACTCACTTTTTGCCATGTATACAAAACAATTTGTTTTCCTAGTAACTTAAATGTTAGAGGGTTGAATGCACTCCATACACTGCAGAGGAAAGGTCTGGAGATTTGCTTCTGTAAAGATAGGGGCCAAGAAACTTCTACGGGGAGAAAAAAATTCTTTGGAGCAATGCTACTTCACAACACATTAAGTCACCAAGAGTCTGCAATCATTACCATGAACTACTTCCTGAACATTTTCATTACCCCTAAAATAAATCCGTTTTCTGTCAACAATACTCCTGTTGGGTTTCTGGGGTGGTATACCCTGGTTCTTGATTAGCAACATTGAAAGAAGCACTTTTGTAAATCCAAGTAACTTTTATGAGGGAAAGGAAAGTTTCAGCTATTACAGTCCAGAAAGTTCACGCTATTTCTGAAAGCCCACAAGGCTTTGTGGGGACCTTGGCGACAGCCATGCAGTAAGACCATGTGTGTGCTGAACCAAGAACAGGAAATCCCCAGAGGCTGGAGAGCAAGCGGCCCCTGGGCCCTGCCTTTGTTTCCCTCCCGCATGACTGGAGGGGGCATGGTCAAGGGTATTGGCCGACCTTATTGGCCAAGTTTAAGTGACTTGTGTGATGTCACATCTCAGGTGCCTAGGTGCTTTCCCATTGGTGTCTCATGGGTGCCTTACTTCCTCACAACCCATTTATTGTGAACCTGCTGCTGATTTTCACTAGGCAGGCATTTGGGGGAGCCAACCCCCCTGTATCCCTAATCTATCTACCCCTCACTCCTACTAGCAGTACTCTCAGTTTCCTCTTCCCCCACGGCTCCTGGCAACCACTAACCTACTTTCTACCTCCATAGATTTGTCTAGTGAGGACATTTCATATAAATGCGACTACACAGTATGTGGTCTTGTGTATATGCTTTCCTTCACTTAAATTGACATTTTCAAAGTCCCTTGCTATTGCGGCTTGTATCAATACTTCCTTTCTCTTTAAGGTTGAGTGATATCTCATTGCACAGGTATGGCATCAGTGGATGGGCATCTGGATTGTTTCCACTTTGGGGCTGTTTTGAATAACCTTGCTTTATGCACCAGCAGCCCAGACACAAGCATAATTGTGAGGATGGGGCAGGACTGGACAGGGGTTCATTCTGCTGCAGATAGGGTAGCCATGGCTCAATGGCACCTAACAAGAAGAAGAAGAACATGTCTATAAACACAAACCCATTTATATAGATACATGTTCTTATTGTGTGTGTATACATATATATATATTTGTGTATGTGAACATTTTTTTGAATTATTACTTAAAGGAAAGTCGTGAATGTGATCACACACAAGCTCTCAGATCTTCTAAATGTAGTCCAATGGATACATTTCACTTCAAATGGGTAACATAAACACACATCACTATTGAGTTGATTCCAACTCATATAGGCCCTATATAGGGTTTCCATGACTATAAATCTTTACTGGAACAGATAGCCTCATCTTCCTCCCAGAAAATCACTGGTGGAGTTGAACTTCTGACCTTGCAGTTAGCAGTCCAATGTTTACCCCCCACCACCATTAAATGTATGGGGACGTACAATTTATTCGGTGCCCAAGAGATACGGTAGAATGTTTGTGAAAACCCAAATTTTCCCTTTTTATTATTAAATAAAACTCCAATCTACCCTTATCATGACTCAATATTAGGATCCTTCTCCTGCCTGTATGTAAAATATACCCACCCTGCAAATCCCACTCATTTGTAGAAGCAAATTCAAAGTCCAGAATTGATGGGTGACACATGAGCCCCAATGATGCTCAGTAGCATTTATGACAGGCCCAGATGTGCTGCTTTTGATGTGGAAATGAGAAAAAGACGGGTTCTCTGCACATTCCTCCCCTTAGAACATTGACTTGAAAGGGTGGAATGGAGATAGGAGACGACTCCCATAAGAAAAGTGAAATCCAAAGTATCAGAAAACTAGCAATTCTAAAATTCTGAACAAATGTTCGGAGTCTCCTACCCTGAGAGTTCCCATCAAGTCCTTCTTTGGGATTCAATTTTGTTCCTAGTATGTTCTTTGTGGCCTTGGCTGACCTCTGAGAGGTTCTCTTTGTCATTATCCTCCTTGGCTGTATCTGAAGAGGTCATTAGATAGCTGAGCAGGTTGTGTAGCGTGTCCATTGCCAAAGTCCTGGTGGCTCAAGTGCTCTGGGAGAAACAGATGGCAGCCTGCCCTGTAAACACCAAAGCCTTGGGAATCATGGGGGAAGAGTGACTGTTTTGCCGAGACTTGCTATGGTCAGGATGGGCTTGACAGCAATGGTTTTCTTCTGCTGCTTTCCTTTTTTTTCATTGTCTACCTAAGATCAGAGGCCCAAAAGTCAGTTTAAATCTTCAGTAAACACAGGTTTCTTAAACTGGGTTCACGGTTGCAAGATTGTGTTGGTTTATCGCTTTTATTTTTATTAGATAAAATAAGCATAACTCAGTCAGCTTAGCTATTTTACCCTTGCCATGTGTTAACAGGTAAACCTATCGTTTCCCTAAGATTTCCCCCTTTCTGAACTTAAATGTGCATATTTTGGGCCTATTAAGCGTTGGTTATGCCTTTTTATCTAACTGGAAGAATTTGCTGGGCAAAACATTCCCCCTTTCTGCGATTACAGCAATCAGTCTGACTACCTTTCCCCCATTCGGTCTTTGTTCCAAAGTTGAAGTCTAACTCACCTGTGCTGTTTCAAAGCTTCCTCATACAATTGCCTCCAGCAACCTTACAAGTCTCCACGTTTCTGGATTCTCTTTATTACCTTTTAATGACGTTTGTAAATGGACTGGTTCTTTGCGGACTTCATGTCTTAAAACACTTTGTCAAATTCAGTCTAATGCAATAATCAACACATACTACTGATATTCCATTTTCTTTTTCTAGATGTATAAGAATATTAGGTATGATATCTCCTTTCAAGTTACGATACAAGACCTACAGTTCTAGAATCAATTTCCACACATAACAGCCCTTAGGGCTTCTGAAACTAAGTTTTTACAGAAGCTGATGGACTCATCTTTCTACCGCAGAGCTGCAGGGAGGGGTGAGCTGTCAGCTTGGGGGTTAGTAGCATGTCTTAGGTTGGGTTCACTAGCAAAGCAAAAACAGTGAAGCATATATATGTGTATATGTATGTATATATATAAACTTAGTAGCAATTGTACAAAACTGCTTGATGTACGATACTGATTGAACTATGGTGTGATAGTTAGGTTTATTGTGCCAACCTGGCCAATAGGAACATGTGGGATTAATAAGGTCACAGTTTGATTGGAGGGAAAAGAGATAAATGGCTCTGCAAGGCCACCACCACCACCACCACCTCTTGCTCTTAGGTGATCGGACCAGCACTGCTGAGTTAGCTGGTTCTCTGTCTCAACGTGTGTGTTACACTACTTGTGGACCATGTTGCCAGAGCTTTAGGCTCCTTCCAGACCTGCTTCTCTGGTGCGTACAGCACTTGAGCTTGAGGCTGGTGGGTCCTGTTGCCTTGCATTGCTTGAGTTCGATTTCCCGGGCCTGCATTGAGCTACTGACTGTTATTGACCCACTTTGCTGTTGCTGCCTGTGGGCAGACTGCCTGCCTTGCGCAAAGGAGGACTCCACTGTCTGCTTCCTTGACCTTGGACCTGGCAGCCCACGTGAGTCTAAGAACTTCCAGTATATTAACTGTTCCACAAAAGTGAGTTGATCTGAGCCCTCTGTACTGCTGTGTGGACTAATTAGCTGTTATGTTTCTTCTCACTGTATAAACCTCTCCTCATATATATAGATAATCATAAGTGTCCTGGTTTTGTTTCTCTAGAGAACTCTGCCTAACACATATGGAATGATACTATATATGTATTAACTCAACAAAAAGCAAACACGCTTTTCTACAGCATCCACTTATATAGGATTTTAATGGACTACATCAGAGCTGTGAACTGAAGTAGGATGTTGCAATCCATTTTACTTTTCATATAAATGATTAATTGTGAATACATTGTGTCAAGTAAAAAAAAAAACCCCAAACCCTATCACCCACCCAAACATTTAACCCACGACACCACCAGGGCTCCTTTTAAGTTACTCTAGACAAAAATAACATTTCACCAGTTTGGGATCTACGAAGGTTAGAAAGGAAGGGAAGGAGGGGAAGTAATGAGTTACAGGGTAAAGTGATAACTTAAGTGAGGGGGAAGGCACTACACAATAAGAGGAAGGCTAGGGGAGAAATGATGGAGGCAGGAGAAAACACTAGGTGGGGTTGCCAGAGTTAAAGCCAACAGAGGTAAATACTGTCATACACAGTCTTGCTATAGTGGGGATCTATAGGTAGGTGCTGGGATAGACACCCAGGGAGAACAGGTGGAGAGGGAGAGTACACCTATGAATATATAAGTTTGACAGAGGATGATCTATTAAAAATTCTTTTATATATTTACTTTTAAAATATAGAGAGGATAATAAATAGAGAGGATATAGAGAAGATATATTTACTTTTGCTGCAAAAGTATCCATGAATGTGGTGTAGCATACAGGGGACAGAGTTATGAAAACTTCTTGGACATAACCCAATACCTATGGCAATGAGTTGTACCTGGGGAATCCAGGCCAGTCTTAGGGGACACCAAAGTAAATTGACATAACATAGTTTACAAGGACAGTGTTATATATCCTAACAGTGTGCATAGTGACTGGGATCTTAATAACTTGTGGGCAGCCATAATTAGTCTCTCTCTAACCAGAGGACAAAAGAGTGGTTTAAAAAAAAAGACACATGGAAACAATTGGTCCAACAGATTAATGGACCATCTGTCTTCACAATCCTGAGACCAGAACTAGATGGTGTCTGTCTACTACCACTACCACTACCATTACTGCTACTACTCTGAAAAGGATGATATTGGAAGGTCCTAGAGACAGCGGGAGAAAAATGAGAAACTGAACTCCAAATCATAGGCTTACTGCTCAGATAGAGACTGGTGGAACCCCCAAGACTATAGGCCTCAATCTTCAGGCTTGGAACTGAACTCACCTCTATGTTAATCAACCATTTAAGATCAAAAAGGCAGTATTTGGCCCTGGGTAAAGTTCAGAGTGTTAAGAAGGAGAATGGAGGACAAAGGGGGCCCAAACTGCATCTGCAGACTCTCTGGTCAGATTAAGCTTCTGGGCAGATCCCCTCTGGCCACAGGCAAGGGACTCAAACAGCTTTATTATCCGACAGGTTGTTGTAAACTTGATTATGGTAGATTGACCCATGGTATATAATATGTTCCCAGAAAGAGACAGAACTGGAACATTTGTGACAAGCTTTAAAAACTACTTTATATGGGGAGGTTGTGGGGAAATGGGGAGCGAATACTAATGAGCATGAGCATGAAAAAGTGTTCTAAAATTGATTGTAATGATGACTGCACAACTCTTTTCAGTATGTTTAAACCATTGATATGTTGTATCACATCATTCGTTGTATGATATGTGAATTATATGTCAATAAAACTGTTAATAAAGACTACTTTTAATACAGCACTTGCTGATGAAGAACAAAGATTGTTGCCTTCCATATGGATTACAACACAATGTAAAGAAAACCAAAATCCTTACAACTGGACCAATAGATACTGACCTCATGATAAATGGAGAAGAGATTGAAGTGGTCAAGGATTTCATCTTGCTTGAATCCATAATCAATGCCGATGGAAGCAGCAATCAAGAAGTAAAGCAACTTATTACAGCACAAGGCCTCTTTAAAGGGTTGAAAAGCAATGATGTCACTTTGAGAACTAAGGTTAGCCTGACCCAAGCCATGGTATTTTCAATCACCTCAAATGCATGTGAAAGCTAGACATTGAATAAGGTTGGACATTTGAATCATGGTGCTGGCGAAGAGTATTTCAAGCACTGTGGACTGGCAAATTAACAAATAAATCTATCATGGAAGAGGTCCAGTCCAGATATGCCTTAGAAGTGAGGATGGCAAGACTTCATTTCACATACTTTGGACATGTTTTCAGGAGAGACTGATCCCTGGAAAAGGACATCATACTTGGTAAAGTAGAAGGGCAGTGGAAGAGAGGAAGACCCTTGATGAGGTGGTTAAACCCAGTGACTGAAACAATGGGTTCAAACATAACAACTGTGAGGATGGTGCAGGACCAGGCAGTGTTTTGTTCTGTTGTACATAGAGTTGCTATGAGCTAGAACCGGCTTGACAACACCTAACAACGACAGCAAAAACAAAAAAAAGAACAGCACAACAAGAAGAGTAAGGAATTTATTATTTGAATTTTAGTCCTTGTGATAGGTAGGTTTATTGTGCCAACCTGGCCAATAGGAACATGTGGGATTAATAAGGTCCCAGTTTGATTGGAGGGTGAGTTAGTTAGTTTATTGTGCCAGCCTGGCCAATAAACACATGTGGGGTTAATTGAAGGGCGGAGGGATAATTAGCTCAGTGAGCCTCGCTTTTTTTGTTCTCGTGTCTCCTGCTTTGTGATGGTTGCACCAGAGTGCAGCTGCCTTAGCAGTTCCCTGCTTCAGCTTGCAAGGCTGATTTCCTGCAAGACATCCCCAAGGAGAAGCCACATGGACCTACCCCGATGCAGCCCTGGGTGCTGGAGCAGCCTTGTGGAGACCCCTGCCAGTACTGAGATGCTTACACATTCACTGACTTGGCTTTCCTCCTGAAGTCAGCACCATTGTGTGTGTTTTGTGAGATGGAGGAGGACTTTGTGGATTGGTGTTGGACATATGGGTTAATGTTGGACTTGTGGGCTTGGGCAGCACGGGGTTGGGATATTTTCTTGATGTGCACTTACCCTTTATATAAAACTCTCTTATACATATGAGTTTCTGTGGATTTGTTTCTCTAAAATACCCAGATTAACACAGAGGGCAAAGAGATAAACAGCTCAAGCCCCGCCCCTCTCTCTCTTGCTTTCTGATTGGACCAGCATGTGGCTGCTTTCTCTGCCTCAACTTGTGAGCTACACTACCTGTGGGTCAGCCAACCCATGGATCATGTTGCTAGAGCTTGAGGTTCCTTCGAGATCTGTTTTGCCACACTGCTGATATATACACTGCTTGGGCTTGAGGCTGTCAGATCCTGTCGTCTTGCATTGCTTGAGTTTGATGTCCTATCCGGGCCTGCTTCACTAAGCTCCTGAATTGCTGACTGTTGGTGACCCATACTTCTGTTTGCTGCCTGTGGGCAGACTGCCTGCAAACCTGAGGGAAGATTCAGCTGTCTGCTTCCTTGACCTTGGACCCAGCAGCCCTTGTGAGTTGAAGGACTTCCAGTATATTAACTTATTAATTGTTCCATGGGAGTGAGTTGAACTGAGCCCTCTGTATTGCTGTGTGGACTAATTAGCTGTTCTATTCCTTCATGCTGTATATATCTGTATCTACCTATAAAATAGTGTCCTGGTTTTGTTTCTCTGGAGAATCCTATCTAACACAGTCCTGATTCTGAGAGCTCTGGTGGCACAGTGGTTAAGTGCTCAGTGGCTAACCTAAAGACCTAGCAGTGGCTCCAAGGAAGGATCGTGTGGCACCATGCTTCTCTAATGATTACCGACTTACTGCCATTGAGTGAGCAAACGACTCCAAGCAACCCTATAGGACAGTGTAGGCTGCCCTTGAGGGTTTCTGAAACTGTAAATCTTTATGAGACTAGAAATCCTCATCTTTCTTCCGTGAAGAGGCTGGAGGTTTCGAAATGCTGATTATTATTGTTAGCAGCCTAACTCATAACCCACCACGCCACTAAGGCTTCAAAGATAACAGCCTAGGAGTAAGCTCTACAGGGCAGTTCCACTCAGTCCTATAGGGTTGTTATGAGCAGGAATCCACTTGATGGAACACAACAAGAACAACAGAGTTCGATCTGGTATTCCTGGGTGGTATAAACACTTAATATCATTGGTTACTAACAGAAAGGCTAGAGATTCAAGTCCGCCTAGAGCTGTCTTAGAAGAAAGGGATAGTAATGTACTTCTAAAAAAAAAATAGCCATTCATTCTGTGATGCTCACCCTCCCAGCATGGTCGCTGAAGACAAAATGGGTATACAAGCAACTGTGGTGAGAAAGCTGATGGTACCTGGCTATCAAATGATATAGGATCTGGGGTTTTAAAGGCTTGAAGTTAAACAAGCGGTCATCAAGCAGAGAAAAAACAAGCCCGCATGGAAGAAGCACACCAGCTTGTGTAATCATGCAGTGTTTATGGGATCAGGTAGCAGGCATCAAAAACAAACAAACAAACAAATATATTGTTGAGGAGGGCGGGGTCAGAGCAGAGATCCAAAACCCATCTGTAGACAGTGCGACATCCCCTCACAGAAGGGTCCCAAGGAAGGGATGAGTCAACCCGCGTGAAGTTTAGCACTGATGAAACACACAGTATTCCTCTGGTTCGTTGAGGCTTCCTCACCCCCCCCCCCCCTATCATGACCCCAATCCTGCCTTTCACTGCAGGTGAGGCTGGAGCATGTACACAGGTACAGATAAGAGCTCAGGACACATGGAATCCAGGTCCGATAAGCCCCTCAGGAACAGAAATGGGAGTAGTGATACCAGGAAGGTAAGGGGAGGTAGGGAGAGGAGGGGGGAAGAAACTGCAGGGGAAGGGAGGCAGCAGTCGGTGTAAGATATGAAAATAATAGTAAATTATAACTTATCAAGGGGTCACGAGGGTAGGAGTGGGAGAAGGAGGGTAAAAAGAGGAGCTGATACCAAGGGCTCAAATAGAATGTAAATGTTTAGAAAATAATGATGGCAACATATGTACAAATATGCTTGATACAATTGATATATGGATTGTTATAAGAGCTATAAGAGACCCCGATAAAATTATCTTTAAAAAAAATTAGCCCTTGAAAGCCTTATAGAGCAGAGTACAACTGTACTCTGATACCCTGGGGGTCACCTTGAGTTGGTCTTGACTCAACAACACCTGGTAAACTGGTAGATGTGATCTAAAGGGTACAGTCAATGCTAACTCCAAGGTTTTTGGCCAAAGCAACTGGAATTGCCATTTTCTAAGAGGAGGAAAACGGAGGGAGGAAGAGGTTTACTGCAGTTGTTGGTGATTTGCCATCCACATTTCCAGAGTACATTCAAAAAGATTTATTTTTCCTTAGTTGGCAATCCTAACCGTTTCCTTGGTCAGAAGTAGAGTTGTCAGAATGAGCTGAAGGTTGGAGACAGACAAGAGGTTACTAGGTGAACGTTCTTCCTGTTTCAGTTCTGGGCTGCAGCTTTGAGGACTTCTTCACAATTAGGTTATTTTACTTAGGAATAGACAGGAGCCCTGGGGGTATGATGAATTGAGAATTGGGCTGCTAACCACAAGGTCAGCAGTTTGAAACTCCCAGTCACTCTGTGGGAGAAAGACTGGCTCTCTACTCCTATAAAGAGATATACAGTATTGTTAACTCAGGCAGTTCTACCCTGTCCTATAGACTTGCCACAAGTGGGCATCTACTCGATGGCAGGGAGTTTGGTTTTTAGTTTCGTAGAAATAGAGATTAGGAGCCCTGGTAGTGCTGTTGGGTGCTAACTATAAGGTCGACAGTTCAAACCCACCAGCCATTCTATGGGAGACAGATGAGCCTATGTGCTCCTAGCAAGATTTACAGCCTCGGAAGCCCTAAGTAGTTTTTGTCCCACTAGAAGCAAAAAAAAGTATCCTGAATATATAGTTCATAGTTCTACTGGACATTAATCCACTTTGTACTTAACCTAGAAATCTCACCCTAATAGTTATCAAAATGCCTATCAATTCTCAGCTCCCTAAATACATTTTGAACTGATTCTGACATGCACTGGTTCCCTTGCTAATGAGTTGTATAAAATCTTTGACATGTTCATTTTACATCTCTGCTAAGAGTTATGATTCTACCTTTTTGAAAATGATACTTTAATTAATTGTTTTTTTGCAGAACCTAAAAGCTACCACTTAAAATGGTGCCTGAAAATGTATTTATTGATTGGCTCAAGAATGGGCAACAAATGATTCCCAGTTCCTTGCAAACAAGAAATGATGAAATTAGCACCTGGTTGGACTTTAGGCAGCAGAGAAGGCATAAATAAATGGAGCCTTGGTGGTGGATCAGTTATGCATTGGGATGTTAACTTCAAGGTCAGCAATTCGAAGCCATCAGTGCCAGCTCCTCAGGAGAAAGATGAGGCTTTCTACTACTGTAAAGAGTTACAGTCTTGGAAACCTCTTGCCTGATAGGGTCACTATGGGTCATTATGGACTTGAGGGCAGTGAGTTTGGTTTTTTGTAATGCTAGTTAATGCTTTATTTTTCTGTGGCTGCTGTAATAATTTATCACAAATCTAGTGGTTTAAAACAGCACACGGTCAGTTAATTTTCTTATAGCTCTGTTGGTGAGAAGCTTGACACGGATCTCATTGAGCTGAACTGGGCAGAGTTTCTTTTTGGAGGTCTACGGGAGAATCCATTTCCTGGTTGCGCCTAGTTTCCAGAGCAGCGGTTCTCAACCTGTGGGTCGCGACCCCTTTCGCAGGGGACGCCCAATTCAGAACAGTAGCAACATGACAGTGATGAAGTAGCAACGAAAATAATTTTATGGTTGGGGGGTCACCACCGCATGAGGAACTGTATTAAAGGGTCGCGGCATGAGGAAGGTTGAGAACCCCTGTGGTACGATGGCATAGTGCAGGGGTGTCAAACTGGCGGCCCGAGGGTCGCATGCGGCCCCAGAGGTAATTTTTTGTGGCCCGTGATGCTCTGAAATAAAATGAAAATAGAAAAAATTGTTATGAAGAAGACAGCGCTTAGGGGAGATGGAGGCAATACCATACACACAGTTCCCTCGTGAACCCTTTATCTACTGAAGACGAGTCTACACGTGGCCCAGTGCCTTTCGGGGTCCTGTGGACTTGGATAAACGGCTGACTCAGCTCCGGCAACGTTTGGAAGCGATGTGTCTGCCACTCTCAGTGTCACGTCATGTAAACAGATCCCAATAGCGAAAAGGTTAACAAGAGCACTCTGGTTTTCCTCAGCTGCCGTTAGGGTGCTGGTCCTTCCGAGGAAGCTAAGGCCGGTTGGGGTGAGCCCCTCACTTCATCTGGCCACGAGCCCCTCGCCGGGTCCCCACCAGCCCAGGACTCCTGCACCATGGCCGCCATCTCCGAGCTCACCTGCATCTACTCGCCCTCATTCTGCACGACTCGAGGTGACCGTCACGGAGGACAAGGTCAACGCCCTCATTAAGGCCCCTGGCGTCAATGAGGAGCCCTTCTGGCCCAGCCTGTTGGCCAAAGTCCCTGGCCAAGGTCAACATCAGGAGCCACATCAGTAATGTAGGGGCTAGTGGCCCTGCCCCAGTTGGGGGTGCTGCATAAGCGGGAGGACCTGCACCCTCCACCACTGCTGCCCCAGCCAAGAAGTACGTGTAAGTCAAGAAAGAAGAGGTTGAAGAATCTGATGATGACATGGGCTTTGGTCTTTTTGACTAAATCCTCTTTTGTAAGGTGTTCAATAAACCAAACTGAACTCTTAAAAAAAATCACTCTGGGTTGTGCTGTTATGAATCATACCTAGCAGCAGCGTTGGTTAACATTTGTAGAGGGAAGCCGTTAAGATTGTGCATCACAGTTGTCAGCTGTCCAACATGTTGTGTTTTTTATTAGTTACTTTGTTATATTTTCCGGTCACAACATAAGAGGTAAGTGAAAACTAGTAGGAGGAAAGTGCTGGCAAGTTTTGGGTCAAAAAGAATAATTTTTGTTTTATAAATACATGAAATAAAATATTTAAATAAAAGCAATTATATAGTGCTTTAATTATCCTATCCATATTCCTGAATGCTCACTTCAAAATGTAAATTTAACAAAATTTGTAAATGTGATGTGGCCCGCATGAATCTTGCCTGTTGCACCAAATGGTCCTCGTTTTAATTGAGTTTGACATCCCTGGCATAGTGGATTAAGCAATAGGCAGCTAACCACAAAGTCGGCAGTTCAAACCCATCAGCCACTTATTGGGAGAAAGATGTGGCTGTTTTCTTCCATAAAATGTATCATCTCAGAAACCCTGTGGAGCCATTCTCCTCTGTCCTATGGGGTCATTTTAGGTTGGAATTGACTGATAGTAGTGGGTTTCATTTGGTTTGGGTTGTGAGCCTTGGTGGTGCTGTTAGGTAAGTTTTTTTTTTTTTTTTTTAAAAAACAAAACCGACCATTTCTTTATTAAATTATACAAAAAAGGGGGAAAGAGAGGGGCAGCTGTAGGTAAGTTTTAGATTGATAACTTCAAGGCTGGAAGTTCAAACCCACCACCTGCTGTGTTAGTCTGGGTAGACCAGAGAAACAAATTCATAGACGCTCATATGTGAATAAGAAAGAGCTTTATATACAAGAGCAATTGAATATTGAGAAAACATCCCAGCCCAGTCCAGATCAAGTCCATAAGTCCCATATTAGCCCCTATGTCTGATACCAATCTATAAATCAGACTCACGAAACACGTGCACTGACACTGAATGCAGGAAAATCACAGGCCAGTGGGTGGGAAGTTGTGTGGATCCAGTGGTGTTGTAAGCATCTCAGCGCTGGCAGGGGTCTCCACATGGCTTCTCCAACTCTGAGGCTCTGGATGCCATCAGTTTGTCTCCGTGTGGCTTCACAACAAGAATGTCTCGCAGGGACTGAGCACAGAGTGAGAGAGAGTCTCCTGGCTCCAAAGCGGAATACAGGACTTCCCAGAATTCTCAGGAGAAGGCCATGCCCACACAGAGGCCTCATTGGCTATGACCTGATTAACAGGCTAGACTCCACTCCTTCACTCTTAATCCTCTCAAATTGACAAACAATTATATAACTACTACACCTGCCTTATGGGAGAAAGATGAGGCTGTTGGTTCCCATAAAGATTTATAGCCTCGGAAACCCTATATAGGGCAGCTATGAGTTTGAATCTACACAAGTCAGTGCATTTGTTTGATTTCATTTGGCTTATGTAAGAGTCAGAATTGACTCCATGGTAGTGAGTTTGGGGTTTTTGGTTTATGTGTGATTACATTAAGGAGTCCTGGCAGTACACTGCAGTACATGTGGAGCTGTTAACTCAGAGGTCCCACAGTCACTCCAACGGAGATAGATGAGGCTTTTGGCTTCCTTAAGGATGTATCGCCTTGGAAACACTCTGAAGCAATTCTACAGGGTCATTATGAGTAGAAAATCAATTAGACAGCAGTGGGCTTGGTTTTGGTGACCATGACCACATTGGGCTCCCCTGGATAATCTAGCCTAATCTTTTCACTTAACGCAGGCGATTAACAACTTTAATTCCATCTCCAGTCTTAATTTCCCTTTTGCCATATGTAAGAACTCATATAGGTTCTGGGGATTAGGATGAAGGCATTTGTGGGTGGTGGTGGTGGTTGTGGGGGTGTCATTATTCTGTCTACCACAGTTTATAAACTGGGAGAAAAGGAGAATTTAGGAAAATAACAAATACATGTATCTTCTTTCTTTGTTGTTGATGAGTCTCTCTTGTATTTTTCTGGGCTGATAACCAGAGTGATTTCCTGGCTAGCACACGTAAACCGGACTCCCATTGCAGCTGTTTACAACGGCAAATGCCAAGCTTTTTTGTGCATCTGTGGTGGTAAATAAGCAGATATTACCACAAAATCATAGAAACCTTTATTAAACACAAATATCAAAATGTAAAGCTATTTGCACCACCACATAATCTTCCAAGTAAGTCATTACACTTCTGAAGGTAGTGTTTGCATCTCTCTAATCCTTCAATGAATCATTTTGCTCTTTGATTTATCCCATGTCCAAACAGCAGCTGTGATATTCATCAACGACTCAAATTGTGTTCTTTTTAAATAGTTTTTGAGTGTGGGGAATAAAAAGAAGTCAGAAGGGGCAAGATTGGGGCTGTAGGGTAGATGGGGGTAAGATTTCACAACAAAATTCTTGAAGAACAACCTTGAAGAATGAGCAGGTGCGTTGTCATCATGGGAAACATTCCTCAGTATAACTCTCCTGGCCTTTTTCTCACTCATGCCGTTTTCCAATTTGAAAAAACTTCCTCATAACAACGCCCCATGATCTTCCTGAGCTCTTCCAGAAAAGCTATCAACATTGCCTTTTTGGAATCCCCGAAAGCAGTTGCTACAACCTTGGAGCTGACCTCTGTGCCTTGAATTTCATTGGCCCAGGAGAACTCCCTGGGACCCACTGTTTTGATTGGATTGTTCTTAAAGACCAGTGTGGATAAAAAGACTAGAGAGTTAAAATTGCATTCAGGCATTTTTTTTTATAGAGACCTGCAGGAGAGACCTACAGGGAAGGTGTCATAGGTAACGGGGCCTCTCTGAGGTTACAGAGCGAATGGTTTTTGTAGGGCTGTTATCTTACTCAAGCATTGGGTGTTTCCTAGGGCAAGGTTTCCGCTTTGGGCCGTTTGTACCATCATGCAGTTTTCTTTTTTTTTAATTTTTAGAAAAAAAAAAAAGTTTTTTTAAACATTTTATTAGGGGCTCATACAACTGTTAACGCAATCCATACACACATCAATTGTGTAAAGCGCATTTGTACATCATTCTCAAAACATTTTCTCTCCACTTAAACCCCCGACATTAGGTCCTCATTTCCCCCCTCCCTGCCCGCTCTCCCCTCCCTCATGAGCCCTTGATAGTTTATAAATTGTTATTTTGTCATATCTTGCCCTGTCCGACGTCTCCCTTCACCCACTTTTCGGTTGTCTGTCCCCCAGGGAGGAGGTCACATATAGTTCCTTGTAATCGGTTCCCTCTTTCCTACCCATTCTCCCTTTACCCTCCCTGTTTCGCCACTCACATCACTGGTCCTGTAGGGCTCATCTGCCCTGGATTCCCATCATGCAGTTTTCACTTGTTCTTTCCTGGCCCCCTTTTCCAGTGGTTGTGTGTGGAGTGTTGGACCAAGATGGAGTCTGAAGATTCAAAATGGAGTCTGTAACAAGGGCTTCTGGGATACTTAGCATAACTAGTTGGGCACATACACAACTTCCTTATTCTTAGTTCAAATCTTGGGTTAGTGCTGGAACTTTCATTTTACGTCACCCAGCAGTCACAAGTGTACCTGCTGTGCGTGTTTCTTAAACCAGTTGAACTCAGTCTTTCAGGAGGAGGGTTTGTGTGCTGAAAAACAACTGGGGCACAGACTTGAGAGATGTCATGAGTTATTTTGTCGTGCTGTGATGTCTGTCCTCCTGTTGGGGTTCTTTATGTTCCCTTCTGGCACTGTTCCCGAAACTTATGGTTTCTCCATATACGACCTGTTTCCTTCATTAATTTAATTTTTACAGTCATTATTTCCTCTGTATACTATCAACTTTTTTTCTAAAAAGGCACTCTAATGAGTCTGAGACAAGTGTATCACTGAGAGAACTTGTCTGTAGCCATGAGCCACCCACTGATTGCCCAGTCAGGCTCAAACATATTTTGTCTGGAATAAACTCATGCATGTATGAACTGGAACATTAGCAGCAATCCTTTTTTACTTACCTGGATGTGTATTTATGCATTTTAACAGGTCTTTTACACTATTTTCACAATGTGGAGGAAATTACATAGTCATGAACTTTGGAGGCACACAGACTAGATTAACATGCTGACTCCATTTCGTTCCCCATGATCCTTACGCTATGCAATCTTTAATGATTAATCATCTCTACCTGGTGGTACTGTCAAGGAGCCGTGGTGGCCTAGTGGGTTACGTGTTGGACTGCTAACCCTAAGGTCAGCAGTTTAAAACCACCCACTCTTTCCTAGAGGCTCACGATGAGTCAACATTGATGCAACAGCAGTGAGTTTGGTTTTGGCTTGATGGCACTGTCAGCCTGTTACCCACAAGGTCAGTGGTTCAAACCTACCAGCCAGTTGAAGGGTGAAAGATGAGGCTATCTTTTCTCTTAAAGACTTACAGCCTCAGAAGACCAATGTGTTGAAATTGACCGATGTCTTGAAATTGATTCCATGGTAGTGGGTCTCTCCTTTCCCTGTTTCCATCAAGTGAATTCTGACTCAGAGCTCTCTATAGGAGACTGTAGAATGGTTCTTTATGTTCTGAGACTGTGAATCTTTACAGGAACAAATAGCTTCATCTTTCTCTTTCTCCCATGGAGTTGGCTGGTGAGTTCAAAAAGCCAAACTTGCAGTTAGAAGACCAATATGCTTATCCACCACCACCGGGGTTCTTTTAAGCTGGTACCCAAACCCAAAGCTACTGCCTGCCATCTTTTGACTCCTGGCCGCCCTATGTAGGGGCCTTTATGGGATAAATAATGCCATCTTTCTCCTGCAGAGAGGGCGGTGTATTTATACTGGCTACTTTGTTCAACACTTACTCTATAACGTCACCAGGACACCTTTAATTCTTAACGGGCAGACAGTCTCACGGGCACAAACAATTGTTGATGCCTAGAGACCTTCCTGTAGGAGTCC
This sequence comes from Echinops telfairi, assembly GCF_000313985.2. Classification (NCBI taxonomy): domain Eukaryota; kingdom Metazoa; phylum Chordata; class Mammalia; order Afrosoricida; family Tenrecidae; genus Echinops; species Echinops telfairi. Next base: position 758,112 of record NW_022103938.1, read on the forward strand.
CAGTGGCAGAGTAGTTACGCAGGGGGCTGCTAACTACAAGGCCAGCAGTTCAAAACGACTGGCCCCTCTGCGGGAGAAAGAGGGGGCTTTCTACTTCTGTAGAGTTTGTTTTTTGGGAGGGACCTTAATAAAAGCTAGTAGGAAACTTTATTGAGAGAGTACAATAACGTTAGTGAAGCACTGAATTGAGGCTCTCAGAATTTCCTGAATTCTTTCACTCTCTTTAGGGACTTGGCTCTTTTGGCTTTAGGCATATAAATCCAGAGGCTGTAAATTCTTCCATTTTGCTTAGTCTTAACATGTAACTGTACCCCAAATTTTGGCCTAGTAGATTAAAAGGCACGTTTGAAACCTGAAAGAAATATATTTGGAACACAAGGAGAAATATACTCTTTTCAAATAAAATAGTCGCAAATTCATTAAATTTTGAGGTAATAAAGTCATGTAGGCTAAATGCAAGAATAGTTTAGATATATGTAGTGATTACAAACTGCTTTGTTGGACTGTTAACCCCAAATCAGCAGTTTGAAACCACCAGCCAGCCGCTCAGCTAGAGAAAAATGAGCTTTCTATTCCTTTAAAGAGTTACACTCTCAGAAACCCACATCGACATTTCTACTGTCCTATGGACTTGCTGTTTCCAACCACTGAGTATGAGAGATGCCATCCCCATTAAAAACAAAGCAAAGCAAACAACAAAAATATCCCAAACTCACTGCCATTGAGTTCATTCCAACTCAGCAACCCTATAGGGCAGGGTAGAACTGTCCCCACGGGTTTCTCAGATGGTAATTTTTTTATGGGTGTAGAAAGCCTCATCTTTCTCCTAGGCTGGTGGCTTCCAACTGCTGACCTTGAGGTTACCAGCCCAATACATAACTCACTATGCTACAGGGATTCCTCTATCCATTTTACAGAAAGAAAATTAAAGTTGAGAAAAGGTGCATGATTTGCCCTTAATTGCATTCTAACTTTCAAAACTGGCAAGGCTATGCTACCATCAACTCTACCCTGTTCAAGGGTGAGTCTCTACTTGTCTATCATGTGTGATGATGAATCAAACGCTAAGTCAAACAATTATCATCATTTTAAACATCTATTTTGAAGAAAGGGGCTGAGTTATAAGGAATGAAAAGTATCCTTATATCTTGGAATTCTTTTTCCCCCTCCCCGGGTTGGTTCAGACAAGGGCAAACATCCAGGAAAACAATTCAGTTAACTAACATTTATTGAACATCTTCATTTTGGCAGGGATTATGAGATGGCCCTCTTTGCCTTTTATCCTTTTAGGCTTATCATTTTTCTCCACTGCATATTGAGCGGCTGGAATAATTTTATGGTTCTCGTTTCGCTTTAAGAATCTAAGACTCTCTAAATCCTCTTAATCTCCATTTCATTTTCTCCCAACCAGGCCTGAAAGTGGCATATGGAATCGTGGTAGAAAGGGTGTGTGTGTGTGTTGTGGTTCACATCCACCTTTGATGGTGATTAGAATGAAGGTTATGGTTTCCTTTCTTGCCTACTTCATGTTCTCCTGTTTGTATGAAAACCTGATCACATAGGCATATGTATTTGATGACTTGTAGATAGACCCATTACAGTGATATTAACACTTCTAGCTTAAGGGCCACCTGTTCTTTCACAATTCTTTCTCACAATGCTGAGCTTAAGGAAGCTTGAAGAATGCTTATTCAATGTTCAATTGATTTGCAAAATTTTATTCTATAGCCCAGTTTGCTTTAGCCACTGCCAACCACTGACATCCTTTCAAATCCTGATCTTTCCTTATTTAGATAGTTTGCAGTGGGGGTAGGGGAGGGGTGGGGGCAATCTCTACATACTACGTTGAATGCATTTCCTTTTCACATATTTAAGCTAATACCCTTTAGTGTTATGCAGAATAAAGATATTACCTAGCTTCCATTCAGAAGAACTGTTTGGTTTGAAAAAGAAAAGACTGGTTCCAGTAGAATCATTCAATGGAAATAAGAAAGTTTTGGCAAAAAAAAAAAAAAAAGTAATGAAGTCAATTGAAGATTCTCTAGGGCTCACACATTGTTTTATTCTGTTTAGACCAGTGGTTCTCAACCTTCCTAATGCTGCGACCCTTTAATACAGTTCCTCATGTTGTAGTGACCCCAAACCATAAAATTATTTTCGTTTCTACTTCATAACTGTAATTTTGCTACTGTTATGAATTGTTATGTAAATATCTGATATGCAGGATGTATTTTCATTGTTGCATAGTGATTAATCACAAAACAATATGTAATTATATATTGTGAAATATTTGTTTTTAATGACAAATAAATGAAATTTTGTCATGAACCATGGTGTAGCATGGGTAACTGTCTTCACGTCTGGTACTCGTTTGTGGGCATATCTGCATGTGGGCACACCCGCGTGGAGACTATAGTTTATTCCCAGGCTAGATTTAGGTTAAATATTACATATCTGGTCCAGATATATGGAGCAGAGACCCAGGAAGTAGAAAATATCTTTTAAAAGGGAATGTGTACCGTAGTTAAGAGGAAATCAGTTCTACTTCTAACGGGCTGATAAAGGTCGCGTGTCCTGTAAGGACCCATGTGAGGCTATTGGAAAATGAGTGCATACTCTCAGACATCGGTATTTTCTCTATCCCAGGAACAAATTACAGGCCTTCTTTAGATACATAACCGTATAATTCTTCCATGGAAACAAGTGAGTAATGCTTCTTGGCCTGAGCATCACATAATCTGAAAATTACCTGTAGATACTTTTCAGTGGTACAAGGCAATTCAGTTCAGGTGCAATATATCCATTTCTAAGCCTACCCAAGAAAGCTTTAAACCTCTTTGTCACATCAAGAATCCAGGTTTGAATTACACTAATGCTTTGAGTAGTTCTGACGGCACAGTGGTGAAGCAATTGGCTACTAACCAAAAAGTTGGTGTTAGACACTCACCAGCAGCAGCTGGGGGTGGGGGCTGGTGAGAAGAGCTAGTGGTCTGCTCCCATAAAGAACTCAGCTCAGGAAAACCTACTCTATCAAATATTACTGCTAAGAGTTGGCCTTGATGCAATGGCACACAACACACACACTCTCAAGCTTTCCCGAGTTTTTATCATGAGTCCTCCCTGCCAGCATCTTTTCTATTCATCCTCAGCCAACACCTGTCATCCTGGCCTAGCCACATACCCTTTCACCTCCCCACACCCCTTGACTTGGCTCTTCCAGTCCTTTGGCTGCCCTCTCCTTTCTTCCCTCCCTCACAGACTTGTCTGACTGGTTCCTAGAAGCCTGGCAGATTTTCCTCTCATATAAATCTGGCTCCACAAATTAAAGATCGGAGTACTAACACTCCTCTAAGTAAAACCAGTCAGATCTAAATCATCAACAGAGAGAACTTTCTACTTTTTCTCAAAGAACCAATGATGCTTTTAAAGGAGCGAATGGAGACTGGGTTTAAAGGCGAGAATGGAGGGGCTACGCTTATGGAAGGAACATGAAGTAAGGGCAGAGGTTAAGGAAAGCCATGCAATAAAAAGTGACTGGAGTAGGAAGCAGCACCGACCCTAGTTACCACCCCACAGAGCATCCCCTCCTCCTCCTGCAAAGGTTAATGAGAGCATGCCTTCGTTTTGTGCCCAGCTGTAACCCAAGCTCCCATGTTTGGCACATAGTAGGTTCTCTATAAATAACTGCTGAATGTGGAGTGACTGGCAGAATGATTAAATGCTGCTAAGGTGATATCTAAAATGACAAGCGCAACTTCATCAAAGGCTTAGTGTTCTCACACACAGCCCCATTGTTCTCTTTAAATCCCTGTCTCTTCCCTTGCTTCTTGGTCGTCCTGTCTTTTACATACACATTTAAATTCAATTTCACACAAACATCCCTGGCCCTAGGGATGTACAAATGCGATTCAAACCAAGTTATATCTTAGGTTGGCAGCTCTAAAATGAAAAACCAGGTCTGATGGGTTCACTGTTGCGTGCAGCATCCTTTCCCGCCTTCTTGGAGTTGAGGTGAGCGGAGAGAAGAATAAATGAAACAATCCCTCTCTTTCCCCCCCGCTCTTTGTTAGTCCTTCTCTGAGATCTTCCCTCGTCTCTCCTTTCCTCCAGCCCCCTTCTCCGTCGGCTGCTTCTTCGGGGTCGTCCTTGCGCTTTTTCCCCACCCTCGCTTTCTTTCTCCCTTCTCCGCCTGTTGGTCCTTTTGATCTTTTCTTTCTAGTCCTCATTCCCAGAAGCTCCAGAAAATCCCTTTCCCCTCTTTTCACGTCACTTCCCTCCCGTCTGCCGTCTCCCTCTCCTCTGAAGGTGGAGTAGTCCCCTACTAGAGGCCAGCACGACCTCGGCGGCGTCTCTCACACCGACTACCGGACGCGGAGAGAAAGAAGGGGAAAACGAGGAGAAAGACTGAGCGAGGAAGGCGGGGCAAAAAAAACACCCCAAAAAACCCAGCCAACCAACGAGCAAACCCCGGGGCCTAGAGCGCAGAGGCCCGGGAGCGGCGTCGCCATGGCAACGAGCTCCGGCAGGAAACGAGGGACGCGCGGG
>NW_022103938.1:763012-794431 GCF_000313985.2 Echinops telfairi
CGCCCGGTCCGGCGACGGGGACCCCCCCCAGCGCGTGAAGTGAACGCCCCCCGGGAGGACTTGGGTGCCGAGCCAGGCGCGAAGGTAACCGGGCGCCCGCGGGCCGGGCGCGAGGCAGGACCTCGGGGGGCTTGGCTGCGCGGGGATGTCTCCGGAGCCACCTCCGTTGGTGTGACGCCCCAGGTACCTCCCCCGGGTCCTTTCCCTGCCTACCTCTGGCGCCGGGCGCTGCCAGCGGTCCGTCCTCCGCCGCTGCCCGTCCTCACCCTCTCGCCGGGCGCCTCGCCGTGCGTAAGGCTGTCTGTCCGTCCGTCCGTCAGCGTGGTGGCCTCCGACTGCCCGTTTCCTCATTCATTTCTCTCTCCCTTCCGAGCGTGCTGGCCAGTGCTCTCCCCGCTGGGCTCCCAGCCTCCCGTGCCCGCACTTCTGCCGCCCTGCTGCCCGTCTCCCTGCTGCCTACACGCACCTCGCTGCGCTCACTCGGGCCGGCTCCCCCCGGCACAGCGCGCTCTCTTACCTGCCGCCTCCCCGGGGTGTGCGATCGCTTTGGAACCTCCTTTGCGTTCAGGTTTTCTGTGTTGGGCAAGGGACTCCTACGCGTTTAGGAACCCCATGTTCCAGAATCCTTGCATTTCTTTGGCACAGTCTTCCCTGCGACCCCACCCCCAAGTCCTCAGCCCTTTTTACAAAGACAAGAGTTGTATGAAAGCTCGGGAAAATGGCTTTCCTCCCACTCGTGACTCCGTGGACCCACTTAGCAGACCCCCCTTTAACACCCGTTCTAGCTGCCTTCACTGGGTCTCTGCGCCCAGGCCATCCCATCTATCCACCAGAGGGGACCGTGGCTTCGCCACCCTGGGGATGGGGATGGGTCAACCTCTTTCTCTCTCTGCTAGTGTCATTCCGAAAATTCAAATTCACCGTGTCACCCGAACTTTTCGTTGTCTTAGTTTTCTGTTTTTAATCTTAACGGTCCCAAAACATGGGTCACCAAGTAATAGCTTTTAGGTGCTGACGCTGAGGAGGACGGTTCGGGACTCAACCGTGATTCTTTGGGTGTCCGTATGGTCACTATGAGTCTGAGCCCACTCCAGGCCACCTAATCCCGGCAGCAGGATCCAGGCAGCCTGCTTCTGATGTCAGTTCATGCTGATGATTGAGAGATTTTAAGCTGGTCCTTTACTAATTTACTCCCGTGTCCCAGTCTGAGGGGGGCGGGAGGGGGGGCGCCGCCGGAATTTAAATCTAAACGGCTTGGGGCTATAAAGAGTTTATGGGCGTTTCACGCGTAAATGTAGGAATTATTGTCGCTCTATAGCTAGTAAAGAGACAGAAGTAAAGCAGTCTTAGTCTCAGTGCAGTGGACTAAGTCCAGTGATCTTTACAACTATGCCATGCTGCCTCTAATCCTTACCCACTTTTATTTTTTTTCCCACATGCTGATAATGAGGACTCATGGGTCTGTATCTGTTTAGTGCTTTGATATTTTGGCAAAAGATGTGGGGAGGAGATAGAGTTGAAGCCGATATGCTATCTCCTGTGTTCATCTGGGATTATCTCCATGTTTGCAGTGACATTTGTTAGTCCCCAAAGAAACGTAAAGAGATGGGTAGAATTCTTGCGGGATAATGTTGGTGATCAGAGCATCCTGGGATGAAATAGGAGACCTCAACTTTACTGCCGCGCCTCTGTGGTTTGATTTCTATTTGCGCCGTTTGTTTTAGATGCCATCCCATGAGAAATCCATTCATCAAGGAAAATTGTTGACAGTCTTTAGCAGAAATTCTGGTTAGATGTTTACATTCCTAAACCAAATCGTGCTTTGCTGACCTGATTTCTCTCCAGTGCCTCGTGCCCAGTAGAAGACGTAGTCTCTAAGGTTTAACAAAGGAGAGTGAGTGAGAAAAGCAAGCGTTATTTATTGTCATTTAGTGTTACTGTGTGAAGTGTATTTCTTTTTCTCTGTACCTGGTTCACAGAAGTGTTATCACGTGTGTCTGCAATTTTTAGTGAAGTCCCTCCCTACAAGGTAAAATCGGAGCCTAAGCAGACTGAAAAAGTTGATTCTTAGTTTTTGATGATTTTCCTTTAGTGTTACTCCTTGTGAGCCATTTGTTAAAAGGTGATATTACAGTATGCCATTTAATTATAACATTTATCTGATAGTCTTATCAGCTGTGGAGTCTTTGTAAATGGGGAAATGAGGGTTAAGGGGGGAAGGTGACAGTAAGTTGAGTTGGAACCCCAGGCAACTATTTAAGGCTTTAGGAGTTAGAAGCTAGCGCTTCTACCTCATAGTTTTATATCCTTCCACGACCCATTGAACATCTTTATCCCGAGGTCTTCATTCATAACCTGAAGATGATAAAGCAGTCTTACGGACTGGTACTACCTTGATCACACTTTATTTTTTGTTTGAAGAATATATTTATTAGTTGTATGGCCATGGACAATTAATTAAACCTCAGAATACTTCATTTTCTGCAGTTGTAAATTAGGGATAATACTTATCTGACAGCACTGGCAGAGGCAATACAGATAGGCAGCTTACCCAATGACAGGGACCACCTAATGGCTTCTCAGTAAGTGGTGACTCTTGTTAAGATGCTGCTGAAAAGATAACGATTGAGATAAAGTGTGGGGATAAAGGGTTTTAATCTGTTACAAACTTCTATGGCCTTGTGCTGTGAGTTAATGTCTTACTGTCTGGCTATTTAATGACTTTCAAGGTTGGGGGTGGTAGTGGTGTTTCCAGCCATGTAAAGCTTGTTGCTTATGGACTCTGTACAACTTGGAAAGATGGCGTGGGGAAAGTACAGTTATTTGTAAGAGTGTTTTGCAGCTTTGGTAATTCCAAAATCGGAAAGATCATGAGGCTTAATAGGATGATTCTCAGTTAAGTGATAACCTTATTGAATCGTGAATAAAATTGTGAAATGACAGTTTGGAATCAAGGTGTGCATTTTAACCCTGTGCTGCTTCTGCCTAGGTCTTGAGTCAGAGCACCAGCCGTGGGGACCCTGGACCTCTGTCATGGAGACTGAGAGTGAGCAGAACTCCAACTCCACTAATGGTGGTTCTAGCTCAGGGGGCAGCTCTCGGCCCCAGATAGCTCAAATGTCACTGTACGAGCGGCAAGCAGTGCAGGTGAGTCTGAGCTCTAAAAGGAGCTGTGATCTCTGAGGTGTTGGCTTGGGGCTCAGCTAGGAGGTTGAAAGTTAATTGGCCGTAGTTCCTTTCCAGCCAAATGAGGTGGGTAGGGCATTGGATTAGGTGGTTTATTAAGGTCCCTTTTGACTCGAGTTTATAAAGGTTTGGCAGACAGACTGAAGTTCAGTCTTGCAAGTGAGTTTTTTAGGCCCTTCAGTTCACTTAACTAAATTGAAATGGGTTCTCTTCGTGAATTTTGTAGGCTTTTGATCTTTGGCCTTTTCTTACAAATACCCTGAGTATTGGAGCTATCCTGCCCCTCTTTCCGTATTTTTAAACAAACTCTGAATTCCAGGTCTTTTTATTGTTTGGCTTTGCATTTAATAAAATATCTTCATAAGTAGAGTAGTCAGGTCCATCATAAGAACAGTTCTAAGTATGAAAGTAGGAATATAGTGAATTCAGCTAACACTAAACCGGACTCCAGTATAGTTTTTTTTTTAAATCATTTTGTTGGGGGCTTATATAGCTCTTATCATCATCCATCTATCCATCCATCCATCCATCCATCCATCCATCCATCCATCCATCCATCCATCCATTGTGTCAAGCACATTCGTGCATTTGTTGCCATCATCATTTTCAAAACATTTTCTTTCTGCTTGAGCTCTTGTTATCAGCTCTTTTTTTCCCCTCCCTCCCTCGCTCCCTCCCAAGCCCTTGATAATTTATAAATTGTTATTTTTTCATGTCTTACACTGGCTGGTGTCTCCCTTCACCCACATTTCTGTTGTCCGTCCCCCAGGGAAGGAGTCCGGTTTAGTTTTATGAATATCAGTTGACCTGATAGTCTAAATGAACTGAGAATTTTACTTGTTAAAATATTTCATAGCTATGATTTGCTGTATTTTTTCATTATTTCTGACCCCTGTAGGACTCTTAATTACTTTTATTGTAGTAGCATATGGCCTCTTTTTCTTCTCTGAACATTTGTCGGCATCCTCTGTGCTTTCAGCCTGTCTAGGATCAGTTTTTCCTTGCTTTAGCCTACATTTCCAGGCCTGGGTCTGGGCAGTAAGGGGTCATGTAAGTGGTACTGCTTTACTCTTTTCTTTAGACCAGAGGAGGCCATGGCGGAACTGAATGCATTCTCTGTTCAGAGCACTCTGTCAGTGAAGTGATTTTTAATATAAGGGATGAGGTTAGGGGGAGGCCGGACTTGAAAAATTCCCTGTAAAAGTGCAATCAACGATAATGAACTTGTCCACGAACTTCTTGAGCTCTTGTATGAAAATGGACAAATTGGGTATTGATGATACAGCCCCCTCTCCCATTTCCCTTTGTAGCTTTCCTTTCCCGGGCTGCCGTTCACAGGAGACCACGGTGCTCACATAGTTTGCAGTAACCCATTCTAAATGATCGTGTTCTCTTTCTCCTAGGCTCTGCAGGCACTGCAGCGGCAGCCCAACGCGGCTCAGTATTTCCACCAGTTCATGCTCCAGCAGCAGCTCAGCAATGCTCAGCTGCATAGTCTGGCCGCCGTCCAGCAGGTGAGAGGTCAGCAGCTAGCTGGCCTGAGAGGGAGGGGACAGGCGCATCAGGTAGATTGGGGAGACTTGGGATTGTCCATCTTCCACTTGCCAGACTGGCGTGTGTCTCTCTAGCTACCACCCTTCGACAGGGTGAGTGGACCTTAGCTTCTGGGATTGCAGTAAGAACAGAGGAAAATCACCTTTTAGAGATAAAATGATATGCCCTACGCCACTGCTCAGTATGGGACCCTCTAGCCCTAGACATCGATCAAGTGCTAGAGATGTAGCTTGTGCCAATTGAAACGTGTTTTAAGATTTTAGATCTCAAAGCTGAAATGGGAGGGGGGAAACCCCAAGATAACTCATTAGTAATTTTTTTTAGTGTTTGCATGTTGAACTGACAACTGTTTTAGATATATTGGGTTTCGTAAATTTTTTAAGTTAATGTCACTTGTTTCTTTTACTTTTGAAAATGACCTCTTAGTAAATTACATGAGTGGCTTGCGGTCTATTTCTTGAACTAGACCTGGGCTGGACTTCCCAGTGGCTCACAAAGTGACCAACCCAAGGTTCTCACCTCTAAAGCCAGTGGAAGCAGGAGGACATGCTGTCCCAGGAGGGTGACATGAGGGCCCGAGGACAGTGACGAGGCTTCTGTATAATGCAGAGTAGACACTGTGATTTTACCTGAACTTTGGGTTTTTTGGCTGTGATTTATTACAGAAAGAGCCAGAAAATCTTTCCCTTTATTGTCTCTGCTCTTTCTCATTTTCTCTCCCGACTGAAATAGGCCACCATTGCTGCTAGTCGGCAGGCCAGCTCCCCCAGCACCAGCACCACACAGCAGCAGTCTACCACCACCCAGGCCTCAGTGAGTACTGCCGGTCCCCTCCCAGGGCCTTCTCCCCCTGCATCTTGGTCGCTGGGTTGAACTGCTTCACACAGTGATCTGAGTGTTTCTCGTGCCATCTGTGAATCTTTACTGCTCTTATGTGAGCACAGAAGTAGCAGGGAATGTAGCCAACTTGAGTCTTAATAAGGGTTTTAGCACAGAGGAAGGAAATCTTCATGATAGAGGAGAGATTAGCAAAAGGTAAGAGGTTAATCTCTTGACCCTATATTGAAAAACAAGAAAGTTTCTTCCATTTCAATCCTTTACCTTCTCAGCTGTGTATGGGTGGCTGCGGGCTGCTTTTTCACTTGGGTAATTTCTCAAATTAGCCAAGGTGACAGATAAGGATAGGAAGTTACTAATCATTTGCCCGTGACTCCATGAAAGTAAGATAGTCTGTGCGTGACTCGTCATGGTGTGCCACTGTGAATTTGTCAGTCAGGGAGCAAGTCTGGTTTCCTTTCTCTCTCCTACATCCTGGGTCATGGGTCCTTTCTGTACCGCACAGATTAATCTGGCCACCACGTCGGCCGCCCAGCTCATCAGCCGATCCCAGAGTGTGAGCTCTCCTAGTGCCACCACCTTGACCCAATCTGTGCTCCTGGGGAACACCACCTCCCCACCCCTCAACCAGTCCCAGGCCCAGATGTATCTACGGGTAAGCCACAGAAACAGCCATTCATGTCTTGGGGGACACCGTTTTGACGTTGACAAGGACTTGAATGAAAGCCATTTTATTTGGCCTTGGTTACCCAAGTGTTTTTGAGACAAACGGACACATTTTCCAGACCCCAAGTACCCATAGAAGTGATGCGCAGTTTTTACCGTAGCCTGTAGAGGAATGACATCGAGATCCTAAGCTATAAGGTGCTTGCTTTACTATTGGACTAGATTAGGTCAAATGCAGACCCACCTTTAATTCTATGGCTCAAATACAGAAATCCTACATGTTAGAGCTTAGCTCATCTACTTACTATGTGTCAGCACTTGTTCTGAAACCCTCCTTGACTCCTTTGCTGTTTTGTTTGATGCTTTGCTATCCGTCTACAGTCCTCTGTACATTCTAGGTTTTCATCCAGATGAGCCAGTGCATGTGGAGATTGAGAGGCTCCTGGGTTGGTGTGGAGAGGGACAGGGCTTAGCTGTTTAATATCTTCTGTTTATTTTGTCTTGTGGTCCTTCCCTTTCATTTCTTCTATCTTCCTTTCCCTTGTGCCCTCTTTTCCTCTGCTCTTCCTGCTCTCCTTGCCAGCCACAGCTGGGAAACCTGTTGCAGGTAAACCGGACCCTGGGCCGGAATGTGCCTCTAGCCTCCCAACTCATCCTGATGCCCAACGGGGCTGTGGCTGCAGTTCAGCAGGAGGTGCCATCTGCCCAGTCTCCTGGAGTGCATGCAGATGCAGATCAGGTCAGTGGGAACCACTTTCCTGCCGAAGATGACGGCAGTGCCCATGAGCCGACACTCGCCCTCTGTTCCATTTCAGGCTTCTTTTTGGCCTTCCTTGCCTTAATGCTGTAGAATTTGAATTCCTTACAACTTTTGAGTTGGGAATGGATGCTTTTTTAAAAAAAAACGTTATTATATCACACATTATGTCACGCACACATAATTTGTATGTATGTGATTGCTTTTGAAAGCACACTGCAAAACATCAATTCAACCATTTCTCCATGTACAATTCAGTGACTGGTTACAGTCTTCACGTTTTATAGAAACCGTTCTTGCCCTCCTTTTCTAAGGGAGTTCTCCTCATTAACACGAGCTCACGGTGCTGTACTTCTAGCTCACCTTTCAGTCGGTGTTGTCAATTTGATGTCATGTAGTTAAAAAACAACAAAAGCCACAATGTCCATGGAAAACATTCTTTCAACGGAGCTCTTGTTTGGTTTGAAGACATTAGGGCCTATTTTCAGTTTATGGTTTAAAGATGATCTCAGCGCAACAGTTGGGGATCCATCTAGCCTCAGTGGTTCTAGCGAATTAGTATTCCATGGGAATTTGGAATTCAGTTCTGAACTTTTCCCCTTTTGGTCAGGATTCTGCCATAAAATGTACGATGGAGGTGTTTTGTAATTGTAGCTGGGCACCATCAACTTCTGGTCACATGACAAAAGAGGCCTTTGTTCATAGAAGCAATTAGATACTCTTTCCATTTCCTCCTATTCCTGACTCCAGGAAGCAGATTGGACTGAACAACAGCTCTCCGGAGCTGACAAGTCTATGCCGAATGGCTGGGCCTCTTATGTGGAGTTCCTGCACATCTCCTCGGTCCAGCGCTCTCCTGTTCATCTCTGTGCTCAGTCCAGTTCTTCCTTACTGTTACTTTCCATGCCTTGCTCCCAAGATATGTAGGTTGTGTATGTATACATTTGGGCTGAATCTTTAGTTTCTTATGGATGGGATACAAACCAGGAACTTATTTTCGTCACTTTAATTTAGTAGTTAGCAAATAACTCTTGAACTCTTTTTTTTAAACATCTTACCCTGTTTTAGGTGAAAGTTTAGAAAGCAAATTTAATTTCCCATTCAACAATCAGTACAAATTTTGTTTCATGACATTTGTTGCCATCCATCCCCTCAGTCTTGTGGCATTCTTTGTATTTCTTCCTGGGTTCCCCTTTCCATTTGTCCACCTTGTGCCTCCCAAATTTTGTTTTTGAGCAAATGGTCAATTCTTTTTTTAAAAAAATTATTGGGGGCTTGTACAATCATCACAATCCACTCATCCATTGTGTCAAGCACATTTGTACATTTGTTGCCGTCTCATTTTCAAAACATTTTCTACTTGAGCCCTTGGTATCAACTCCACATTTGTTCCTTCCCTCCCCCATCTTCCCTTCCTCATGAACCCTTGATAATTTATAAATTATTATTTCATGTCATATACTGACTAATGTCTTCCATCACCTACTTTTCTGTTGTGTCCCCCTGGGAGGGAGTTAATATGTAAATCCGTGTGATCAGGTCCCGCCTACCCTCCCTCCCCTCCTGGTATCACTACTCTCATTGGTCCTGAGGGGTTTGTCTTCCCTGGATTCCTTGTGTTTCCAGCTCTTAGCTATACCTGTGTACATGCTCTGGTCTAGCTGGATTTGTAAGGTAGAATTGGGGTCATGATAGTGGGGGGAGGAAGCATGAAAGAACTAGAGGAAAGTTGTATGTTTCATAGGTGCTATACTGCACCCTGACTGGCTCTTCTCTTCCTTGTGACCCTTCTTGAAGGGAATGTCCAGTTCTCTACAGATGGCTCTGGGTCCCCACTCCGCACCCCCCTCATTCACAATGATAAGATTTTTCTGTGTCTTTGATGTCTGGTACCCGATCCCACGGTCGATTGTTCTTTGAAGCATGTTCTACACGGGTTCACTTTCTGGGCTGCTCTGCTACAGGATTGGGTTCAGTTTCAGGTTTGATCATTATCTAAGGGCTAGATTTTAAGAGTTCCACCATTCACGGGCAGACCAATAGATAAAGTTTTGTTTTTAATTTTTAATGATTTTTGAATTTTGTTTTATGTTTTGTACCTACTTTGTCCATGAGCTTGCATTTGATCTTAACCAGAGCAGTCAGTAGTGGTTGTCACGCACCATCTAGTTCCTCTGGGCCCAGAGGACTGTGGAGGCTCTGGTTCACATGGTCTGCTAGTCTTTTGGACTAGTTGTTTACTTGAGTCTTTGATTTTCTTGGATTCTTTCATGAAGTACTCAGATAAGAGCTAGAAAATTTAGAGGATTAAAAAGAAATATGAGTCTTATTTTCCAAATAGCTTAGAGGAAGAGTGCTAGACGAGGTTGTTAAATGCATGTATGGGTTTAAAGAAGAGTGGGCTGTGTTGATTACTTTGTAATGGTTTTGCAGGACATTTCAGCAGACGGATGCCTAATGATTTGGAGTGAGATCATAACTCCACAAGTATGATGGCTTAGTTCGTATTTGTAAACATGAGGTTATGTAGAGGGGATTTAAGACAACATGAAAACAACAGACCTGATGGTAGGTCATTGTTAAGGAAGACCCTGAAAGCTAACGAAATGAAGTATAGTTAACATCGTAGGTAGCATGGGCTATTGCTGGATATTGAATAGCAGATTGGTAGGTACTTTAGAAGAATCATCTAGGAACATATTCTCGTGAAGAAATTGGTAGAAATTAGGGAGCTTGTTTCAGAGACTCATTTGCTTAAAGTTAGAAGGTAAGACCTTTAGATTATGGTAAGAGCATGGAATCAGAGGACAAGGTTGGGATCTCTTCCATATCTTGCTTCCAGTGTACACATTTACACATCCAGCCATTCTTCAGATATTTAAGTGTCAGTATGTGGAGGGAGAGTCAGTAGTGGTTAAAAATGTGAGCCCGATGTTCGGATTCCAGCTCTGGAGTTTGCTGTGTAACCTTGGACAATTAGCAAACATCATTCAGTTTCTGTGTCTACAAAATAGGTACTACAATGCACCTACCTCGGAATTTGTTATGAGGACTAAGTGAGTTGAGAGTAAGTGCTTGGAACAGTGTTCCAGTCTTGGACAGAATGTCACCTGTTATGTGTCAGACATTTTTTCACCCTGAATGCCCAAGAGGACCATGATCATCACTACACTGCTGGAGGTTATGAGCCATCAAGATACCAGGTGTTGAGCAGTTGCCAATTGAATGGTGACATAATTGCTTCTTTGAAAAGACAGTGCTCTGAAAACACAGAAAGGATCCTAATCTAGACTCAGGAAGGGGACAAATCAAGAAAGACCTCCTTAAGGAGGTGACATTTAAATTTAGACCTGTAGAAGTTAGTAAGGTGAGGATCACCCGTGGGCTCCAAAGTGGTTGCCGACAGGCCAGTAAAGACTCCAACCGGAGAAGGAGCATGGCATGTTTGAGGGATTGACAAAGGCCTGTGTCGCCGAGTTTGGCTAGTGGGCCTGGAGATGGTGCTGCAAGTGAGGAGGAACCCCTCGGCGTGTAGACCCTTAGAGCTGGTGTTTCTAGTGACCATGTTGGCGTCTCTGTGAAGAGTAAATGGCAAGGGTGTGAACTAATCCTGGGAAAACAAGAAGGTTGTAACCCTTTAGGGCACAGTTGGTGTTGTGAATTAGGCAGGTAGAAGGTGAAGAAAAATGGATAGGTTGAGAAAATGTAGAAAGACAAATCATTGTAGAAGGTGAATTGAGGGTGAAGGGAGAGTCGGATAGGGCAAGATAAGACAAAATTATAATTTATAAATTATCAAGGGCTCATGAGGGAGGGAAAGTGGGGAGGGAGGGGAAAAACGAGGACCTGATACTAGAGGCTTAAGTGGAGAGCAAATGCTTTGAGAATTACAAGGGCAATGAATGTACCAATGTGCTTTATACAACTGATGTGTGTATGGATTGTGATAAGAGTCGTATGGGCCCCTAATAAAATGATTTAAAAAAAAGAAGGTGAATTGAACCATGTGCAGGTCTGATTTGTGAAAAAAAAACACCAGAAAATGTAGATTGAGAGTAAAGTTTAATTTTGCCCCTTTGCACTTAGGAAGTGCCAGTGAGGATATATGGAGTCAGTCGTCCTAGAGATGTATGTATGCATGGTTCTTACCATGGAGGGAAAACCGTGAGTGCAGTGTGGAGCTGGAGTAGTACGAGTGCAGAGGGTTCTGTGAATTAAATGAATGGAGAGTAAGATCAACTACTGGGGGTTTAGCATTGAGGAAGGAGGGTGAAGCCATTGGAGCCAATAGAAGAGAGGTCGAAAAGAGCATAACATGGGTATTCTAAGCTTCTTGAGAGTTGGAGCTAGGGTCTAGAACAGGAAGGTGTCTTGGCTTACACAGCTAAATGTATCTATCTTAGTAGTGGAATGATGAAGTCATGCTCATGCAACGGCTTTTCTCTGTGTAAAGAAAGTCGAGAGGGAGAGGCGTAAGGAGAGCAGAAAGTTTGAAATTGCCTTTATGGAAAGCAAGGTGATTAGATACATGCTATAATTGCCAAATAATATTTGTGTGCACCCAAACCTGATGATATTCATAACTGTCTCACAAAAACAATTACCTTCTCATTACTGCTGCTGCTTGAATTCAGCTTCTTATTTTTCCTCTGGATGACTGCGCTAGTTTTCTAGCAAGTCTCCTTAACTTTGCAGTCCCTGGTGGTGCAAGCTGGGCATAGCTGCTCACTCACGGATAGAGGTTCTGGGTTACACAGAGGCCCCTTAGAAGAGCCACCACTGAAAAGAACAGCACAGTCCTACTTGGGCACACCTAGGGTTGCTATTTTCAGAATTGACATGGCGCCCAGATCCCTGGACTGGTTTCCTGAGTTCATTTCTATCTTTCTACTTCTCTTCCACATCACTGTCATAGCAAGATGAAAACGATGCAGTCGGTCCACCTGTAACCTCCTTTGGCCCTCCACAGGAGGGAGAAGGAGACCCCAACTCACAGTCAATCCTCAGAATCATGGGAGTGTATTAGGGAAGTTACTAGGTTACCATAAACCAGGATTAGGAAACATTAAAGATAGTCTTGCCCAACGCCACCCCTATCATTAGGCATCTCAGGTCCTCAGGCTCAGCAATGTGGTCCCTTGGCCTCTGCCTCGGTGGACCAAGAAGCCCTCTGTCTGCTCTGCCTCACAGGTCCCTGGTCTCTGCCGTTCCTCTGCCCTGTATCCTGGTCTCCTTGCCTTGGCCTCTAGTCTCTGTGTGGCATAGCTTCTACTGTGTCAAGCAGGGAGGCATCTGGAACTTGTTCCACTCGTGGCTCTTTTTCTTGAGGGTCCTGGGATTTCGTTCTCTGCGCCTAGAGATGGCTTTGTACACACTGAAGAATGGCATTGGTGAAGGTATGCTCCCAGTGAAACAGTGGTGACTTGGTTCAAGCCCATTAGTAAGACAGATGCAGAATAATACATCTCACCTTAATCCTGTCACTAGCATAACAGAACTTTCTCAAAATGGATTACAATCTTATGCATAAGTGCTAGAGTTTATAATACATCAGATAAGGAGTTACGGCTAATTAATTGGCTTCATCTAATCAAGTTTTTCTTAATCAGTTTATTGGTGTTCATAGAGCTCTTCTGACAATCCATTGTATCAAGCACGTTTGTACATGGACTTCGTTGCTTTGCTCCCTGGCTGCTCTGTTGCGCTCCCTTCATGTTTCGCCCCTGTGTGTGTGTGTGTGTGTGTGTGTGTGTGTGTGTGTGTGTGTGTGAGTGAGAGAGAGAGAGAGAGAGAGAGAGTTGTGGGGGGGCCGGCCCAAGGTTCTCTGTACATTATGCATTGGCTTCTCCGAGCAGGAATGTTGTCCTTGAGGCTTGCTGGACAGGCTGTGCCCCTTTCTCTCTTTTTCACTTAGTTTGCGCTGGTGTGGTCTGGGCAGGCCTGCCACTCTCCCTGAGCTATATCTTCAGTGCTGTCCTCTGTAGTGCATTCTTCTAGGCACGGGGTCACCATCGCTCGGATTAGGGTTGGCCCCACAATCCTCTGTGTTCACTGCTCCATGCCGATACGTTGCCCTCATAGGGCACACCTGGATGTCCCTCTCTCCCTTTCCTGTGGAGACATAAACAATACCATCCCCGTGGGTGGGTTAGTGCCCTATTCCCCCACAGCCCTCAGTTTTTGTTTTTAAAATAAATGTGAATGCTAGTATTTTTTTTCTTCTTTCTTTCTTTATTTTAATCATTCCATTAGGGGCTCATACAACTCTTATTACAATCCATACATACATCGACCATGCAAAGCGCATTTGTACATTCATTGCCCTCATCCTTCTCAAAACCTCTCCACTTAAGCCCCCAGCATTAGGTCCTCATTTTCCCCCTCCCTCCCTGCTGCCCCCTCCCTCATGAGCCCTTGATAATTTATAAATTATTATTTTGTCATATCTTGCCCTGTCCAACATCTCCCTTCACCCACTTTTCTGTTGTCGGTCCCCCAGGGAGGAGGTCACATATAGTTCCTTGTAATCGGTTCCCTCTTTCCAACCCACTCTCCCTCTACCCTCCCAGTATCACCACTCACACCACTGGTCCTGTAGGGCTCATCCGTCCTGGATTCCCTGTATTTCCAGTTCCTATCTGTACCAGTGTACATCCTCTGGTCTAGCCAGACTTGCAAGGTAGAATTCATATCATGATAGTGGGAGCGGGGAGGAAACATTTAGGAACTAGAGAAAAGTTGTATTTTTCATTGTTGCTACATCGCCCCCTGACTGGCTCGTAATGCTAGTATTTTTAATGTATCAGCTATCATAAGCCTTGGTTCATGATACAGTGCAATAATTAGTCCATTTATGGCCCATTTTTATTCATTCATTCAATATTAAAAAGCACACATAGTGAGCAGTTCCCAATGCTGTCTCCTGCCTGTTCCTACCAATTGTAAAGCTCGTTCTGATTCCCTTTCTTTAGTACAGTTTGATTGCACTTGAACATAGTTTGGAAGAAGTATTCTAATTTTGGACAATGTCAGAGATCTACAAACAGAAAGATACAGTGATCTTTATGTACCTCTCCCCAGCTTCAACACACGGCCAGTCCGCCCATGCCCTTCTCTGCCAGGGCATTGTTTTGAAGCACACTCCAGACGATATATTTTATTTCTGTGTTTAAATGTTGGGGCCGCTTTCTGCAAGGTGTCAAGAGTCATCTGCCTTGATGCTTGTTACAGTTTATGCATATTGATTTAAAAGATTCCATCGTGTGTATATATTGCAGTTCAGTCATCTTTTTTTCTGTTCACGAGTATTTGGATTATTTCTAGGCTTTTGTTACCGTCATAGTGCTATCATGAATGGTTACACATGCCTTCAGTTGAACATGGGCAAACATTTTTCTTGATTCCTGGCTTATAAGGTGTATGAGTAGCCAACACCTTTAGGCGATGTCATGTTTTCCCTAAGTGATGGTACTGACTTACACTTACATCTGCAAGATGGAAGGGGATATTTTAACTGTGTACCAGGCACTGTGCCAGATGCTGAGAATACAGCAATGAATCCGAATTTTTTTCCAAATTAAAGTTCAGTCTCTCCTTATTTTAATACAGTAGGTCGTTTGTGATCCGGCACCTGTATAGCTCCCTATCCTCAGCCCAGCTTCCTATCTGTGTTTCTTGCCACTCCCAGAAACTTACCCCCCAAATACTGAGCTGTTGACAGCCCCAGAGAGCGTTGTGCTTTCTCCTGGCTCCATGGCCTGATGTGCTCTCAGCTGTGTCCACAGAGCCCCGCCTTCACTGACGTCAGCTGTGCTCAGCTCAAACCCACCTCTTCCGGGGAACTTACGCTGATCTCCCTACTTTGATCTCTTTTCCCTCTGTACTTCCGTAGCACTTTCTTCATATTAGTTCATAGTTATCACCATGTAATTAGTGATTGGAGGGGGGTGTCTTTTTCCTATACTACAATGTACTTATAAGAGGCAGGACTGTGTTAGTTCATTCCTGCATTCCTGGTATCCAGCCAGCATAGTACTTGGAGCATGGGAGGCATTCGCTAGGGTTTTGGTGGATGTGGAATGAATGGAGAGGAAAGGGTAAAACATCTAAGGGGCCAATTGGGGATGGTGGTGCAGGGATTGTGCTTTAGGTAAAAACTGACTGAGCTAATTGGTTTCCCAGCCCAGTGTTGGGATGTAAAGTACACCATGACCTTGATCGCAGTGCCCATGCCCGGGCAACAATCTTTTGCTTCCTCCCGGCGTTTCCCCCTATTTTCTTTCCTCTGAACTTGCTTTGGGGCAAATGTTGTCCTACTGATCCCGTGTGACTGATTGTTCTAAGGAAACGTGTTCCGAAGTATTCATTTTAGTGTTTGCTTAGCTATTATCACCAGGAAGGACTTCAGTTCCAGGCTGGAAGAGTTCGTCTTAGGACCAGAGTCTGTGGGCTTCTTCCAGTCTCTGTCAGACTATTAAGTCTGGTCTTTTTTTAAGAATTTGATTTTTTGTTCTTCGCTTTCTCCTGCCCCGTTCTGGACTTGGTTGTGACCCAGCCAGAGAGGCCCAGTGTGGCAGCAGGGCACTGCACTGTCTCGTTCTGGCCGTGGTCACACAGGCTCTGGTTCATGTAGTCCCTTAGTTCTCCCAAGTTTTGGTTTTCTTCACTCTCCTTCGCTCTAGGCAGGAAGAGACCAACAGTTGTATCTTAGATGCTGCCCAAGCTTTTAAGACTCCAGGCGTACTCACCAAAGTAGGCTGCAGCGCCATCATTTCATTGTGTTCATGAACTATATTGTGCCATTTCACGTAGCAGTTCACAGCGCCCCTGGCCCTTCACCTTTGAGCCTAGGAACTTTGATCTGTGAGGTGCTTGGTCACGTCCAAGGGGCTTCCATGATTGTGCCTCCATGGGGCATTTTGAAGAAACATATGACCAAGTTTAGTGAAATATTTGATAGTGAATGAAGGAAACTGAAAAAAAAAAATCCAAAGTCCCTCCCTGGGAGACCGGTAGGCCTTTAATGTGTATCATACAAAGGTAGTAGCATGAGTTGAGGTGGGCTGTGGAATATGACTGAATAGCTGTCTTTGCTACACAGAAGTCTTTGCGTTTAATGTTTTCTGTCCCTTTTTCCAAACTCTGTGTTTTTAAAAAAATAAATTTAAAAACTGTCTGTTTTTTAATTTCTAGGTGCAGAACTTGGCAGTGAGGAACCAACAGGCCTCAGCCCAAGGAACCCAAATGCAAGGCTCAGCTCAGAAGGCCATTCCTCCTGGAGCCTCTCCTACCTCTAACCTTTCCCAGGCATCTAGCCAGGCCCTTGCTGTGGCTCAGGCTTCCTCTGGAACCACTGGCCAGTCCCTCAACCTCAGCCAAGCTGGTGGAGGCAGTGGGAATAGCATCCCAGGATCCATGGGTCCAGGTGGAGGTAGCCAGGCCCCTGGGGGCTTGGGTCAGTTGCCTTCTTCAGGAATGGGTGGTGGAAACTGTCCCAGAAAAGGCACAGGCGTGGTACAGCCCTTGCCTACAGCCCAAACCGTGACTGTGAGCCAGGGCAGCCAGACAGAGGCAGAAAGTGCAGCAGCCAAGAAGGCAGAAACAGAAGGGAGTGGTCAGAACGTGGGCATGAACCTGACACGGACAGCAACACCTGCTCCCAGCCAGACTCTCATTAGCTCAGGTGAGTTGTCCCTCTCGTGAGGTCCTTATTCTCTTAGAATTTGTTTGAAATCTTCAGAGCACATTTTTTCCCCTCCCTTCTTCCTGGCCTCTCTCGGCCCTGGAGTAGTAGAGAAAAATCCAGAAGTCTAGCCAAAGCAGAGGACAGACAGATCGATTTTTGTTGCTTGTACCAGGTAGCAGGCACTTTGCAAGTTGCCTTGCCCTCTCCTGATTCCCGCTACCCATTCATCCTCCGCATTCTGATGGTTGGAATCGCCTTCCGTTGCTCTTGAGAAGGTGCTGGGGATACAGCCTTGAAACATTCCTGGTCTGCATGGCGTGCTAATCCTCTGCTGAGGACAGAGTAACTAAGATAGGAGATTCACGTTTATCAGGAAAATAAAGGTTGAAGTGCAAGGCTTTTGAAATGGTTGAGCCAAGGACCGCCTTTGTTTTGAGGCCTTGAAGGCTAGAAGAGGTGGGCTGGTCAGCTTCAGAGGGAGGATTAAGTATGAGGGGATCTAAGTCCTGCTCCCTCCCCTCCCCAGGCGAGATTTCTGTTCACTATGAGTCTGAAACTAGTTATAATCAGAATCAGGAAAGATGATTTATTTTACATTTTTTTAATGATGTTATTTTCTGTTCTCTGTTGGGGGCCTGTGCCTATAGCCACCTACACCCAGATCCAGCCCCATTCGCTGATTCAGCAACAGCAGCAGATCCACCTGCAGCAGAAGCAGGTGGTGATCCAGCAGCAGATCGCCATCCACCACCAGCAGCAGTTCCAGCACCGGCAGTCCCAGCTTCTCCACACAGCCACGCACCTCCAGCTGGCCCAGCAGCAACAGCAGCAGCAGCAGCAGCAAGCTACCACCCTCACTGCCCCTCAGCCACCACAGGGCCCACCCACTCAGCAGGTCCCACCTCCCCAGGCCCAGCAGCAAGCCCAGACCCTGGTTGTTCAACCCATGCTGCAGTCTTCACCTCTGTCCCTCCCACCCGACCCAACTCCCAAGCCACCCATCCCCATCCAATCCAAACCCCCTATAGCACCGATCAAGCCTCCTCAATTAGGGGCTGCTAAGATGTCTGCTACCCATCAACCACCACCTCACATCCCGGTGCAAGTTGTAGGTACCCGGCAGCCAGGTACAGCCCAGGCACAGGCATTGGGGTTGGCACAGCTGGCAGCTGCTGTGCCTACTTCCCGGGGAATGCCAGGGGCAGTGCAGTCAGCTGGTCAGGCCCATCTGGCCGCCTCACCCCCTTCATCCCAGGCTCTTGGTGCGCTGCAGGAGTGCTCTCCTACATTGGCCCCTGGGATGACGCTTGCCCCCATGCAGGGGACAGCGCATGCTGTAAAGGGCGGTGCAACAACCTCCTCACCCGTTGTAGCCCAGCTTCCTGCTGCCTTCTACATGCAGTCTGTGCACCTCCCGGTGAGTGATGTCTGGTGGTTTCAAAGACACTTGTCACCTTGAGAGTGGACTGGAAGAGACTTGTGGAGGTAGACCTTAATAGGTATTAATGGGGTAGTGACTGAGGTTAATACTGGTACTTACCTTCTACTTTGTGAGTGGAGATAAACATGTTAGTGTACGTAGCTGAACCTCATACTCTTTCACACTCTTACTTTGCTATTGAAATTATTCTTGGCTTTTGAGTCTGTTCTTAAAATTAGATCAAAATGGCCTAGATCGAATGAATCTTTTATAGAAGAGCAGTTTTTTTTAATTGTTTTATTAGGGACTCATACAACTCATCACAATCCATACATACATCAATTGTTAAAGCACATTTGTACATTCATTGCCCTCCTCATTCTCAAAACATTTGCTCTCCACCTAAGCCCCTGGCATCAGCTCATTTTCCCCCCTCCCTCATGAACCCTTGATAATTTATAAATTGTTGTCATATCTTGCCCTGCCCGACATCTCCCTTCACCCATTTTTCTGTTGTCCGTTCCCCCAGGGAGGAGGTCACATGTAGATTCTTGTCATCGGTTCCCCCTTTCCAACCCACCCTCCCTCCACCCTCCTAGTATCGCCACTCTCACCGCTGATCCTGAAGGGATCATCCGCCCTGGATGCCCTGTGTTTCCAGTCCCTATCTGTACCAGTGTACATCTTCTGGTCTAGCCAGACTTATAAGGTAGAATTCAGATCATGATAGTGGGGGCGGGGAGGAAGCATTTAGGAACTAGAGGAAAGTTGTATGTTTCATCGTTGCTACATCGCACCCTGACTGGCTAGTCTCCTTCCCGAGACCAGAAGAGCAGCTCTGGACTGAAACCACCATCTTGAATTCTGAGTCAGGACTGAATAATACTACATTTTCTTTTGGCCTTATGTAGGCGATATACTTTTTGGGAATGACCATAAGATGTAGAGAGACTGGGCACTATAGAAGGAGATGTTCTCTGAAAGTATGGGAGAAGTGTGCTTCCTTATTATCTCGCATCGTAGATCCTGGTGTCTTTTCTGCCCCCTTTCAATAAACTATGTAGGGTAAGCCCCAGACATTGGCTGTGAAACGCAAGGCTGAGTCTGAAGAAGAGAGAGAAGATGTCTCTACATTGGTTTCAATGCTTCCTGCTAAGGCATCTCCAGTAGCCGAGAGCCCCAAGGCCTTGGAGGAGAACAGTCTTGTAGGTAAGTGACTAACATCTAAAATAAAATGTTCTTGGGAGTGCACAGTTAAGAATTCTGAATGAGCCAAAAGACAAATCTAAATCTACTTCAGTGGGAAAGGGTCTGAAACTGGACAAATGAGTCATTCTCCCCAAAAGATATCAGAGTGAGTCATCAATGGCAAAGGATGTGTTCTCGTAGATCCGCCTGGATCAATCATGCCACTCCATATCTGTTCCTTCATCTTCCTTGTTTTCCAGAGAAAGCTGAGCCATTGGCTGGTGTAAATGCTAACACCCCAAGCAGTGAACTCGGCACCTCGACGCCAGCCCCATCAGCACCACCTACACTCGCCATGGTGTCCAGGCAGATGGGGGACTCCAAACCCCCACAGGCCATTGTGAAGCCCCAGATTCTCACCCACATCATCGAAGGCTTCGTTATCCAGGAAGGAGCAGAACCTTTCCCGGTGAGGGTCGGGCCATAAAGTGGGACGAAAGAGTGGAACTTGGTGTGATTGGCTTTTCAAATTGTACTAAGGACATAAGGCACAAAGCTATTTATTAGAGAGTGGCTTACAAAGGAGGACGGGAGTGTGGTGGTTGGTGAGAAAACAGAATGTTGGAAAGAGAAGAAAAGGAAGATGTACTTTTTAAAGTTGTTGTGTGAAACCAAGAGTAGCACCCATGCCTCACATCCGAGGGCATTCTGTGCACCTTAGCAAGGAAGAGACCAGGGTCAGGAGCCAGGCACGCACCTCCTGCCCAATGGCTTTAGTAGAAGCAGAAATTACTGAAAAAATCACTAGTTAGTTATTACAACAGAAACGTTTTTGTAAGCCCCGCTTACCTGTCTCAGCCAACCGACACGGCTGAAACCGTTCATCAGCCTTCTGAGTCTTCTGACGCGCTGTGGCCAGAGCTGCCTTTATCGCCAATTACGATGGTGTGTTCAATCCCGTGGCTGTATGTGCATGTGCTACACTCATGAGCTCTGGCTTTTGTTGCTGCCAGTGTGCTGATAGTTGCTGACTCTGAAATTTCCTGGTGTTTTAAGCTGTAGTGTGATAATTAGTATTTGTGAGTCCACACGAATAACTTTTGATAATGAAATGTAGCTAAGGAAAAAGAAAAGCAACAACAAAAAAACGACTTCTGCTCAATTGCTGATAATGTAATTTAACGTAAGATTTTACGTAAAATGTTAGTGTTCATATAATCTTAAGGTATTACATTTAACAGTTTACAACTGTACCACAGATTAATCTGATTAAAATTAATACTAAACATTATTAAGGATTGTGTGGTCTGATAAAGCGAGGAGGTCCATGGGAGTGTGGGTGTGTTCCTACTGCACATCTGTAACACCCATTCTAGGGACACCACTGAATGGATTGTCTGGAAAAATCAAATTGTCCTGTTGAAGTGATTGTCTTAATCAGACTAGGTCATTAATTCAGATACAGGCAAAGGCATGATGATGGTGAGGAACTTTAGAGAGAACTCATAGAGGTAGGAAAGAAGTAGGCTAATTGTAAACTTTTTGTGGGACAGGTGGGATGTTCTCCATTGCTGAAAGAGTCTGAGAAGCCACTACAGCCAGGTCTCCTGACAGAACCGAATGAGAATCCATCAGGTGAACCCTTGGGAGGGGACAGCCCATCTGCCGGTGAGTACTGAGAAACCCATCTGGGGCTGGAGGCTTATGGAGATGTGTTTGAGGACTTGGTATAAAACACTAGCTAGTCATCAAAAACAAATGTCTATGAAGTTTATCCGTTCATCAACTATAGGACAGAGTGCAACTTCTACATGTGGTTTCCAAGGTTGTGTACCTGTCACATCTTTGTCCCTCGGAGGAGTAACTGGGAGTTCGAGTAACTGGTGGCTTCTATTTGCCAACCTTTATCTTAGCAGCAGCACACTTTAACCACTCCCACCAGAACTGAGCTTCCTATTCATACACCTCCCTACCAACCACTGCCACTGAGTTCATTCAGACTCGGCGACCCTTCTGGAGCATTCCGAGGCTGTAAATCTATGGGAGCAGATAGCTTCATCATCCTCCCATGGAACTGGCAGGTTTGACTACCAACCTTATGCTTAGCAGTCCACTGTTTACCAAGGTTCTTTTATTTAGACATAGAAACCGCACTCTATCAGTATGTAGACTCAGACTGAAGTTGTTAAAGGAATTATAGGAACCTAAGATAACTTTTCTTTACTATAAGGTTTTCTTTTTCAGAAAATGATTAAACTAACACATTTGTATCCTTACTATGCAGTTTTCCTTATTCTATAGGTTCCATAACCTATAGTTAGACTATTTATATTTCCTTTGCTGCTTTTGGAAATGTGGGAAAGGGATCGATGAGTTTCTAGTCTTTGGTAGATTTGTTCTTTCCCATTAAAAAATGGAGTATGTCTGGAATCCGAGTGTGAATTAGCCTACAATTGGCAAGATTCAGAACGGAAATATTCTGGTTTTAAGGTAGGAGGGCTCAGAAACTTTGTGACCTTGAAGGACAAATAAAGGGAGTAATGAATGAACTCCCACATTCCAACCACCTTGCTTTAACTATTGACTCATAGCTAATATTCGTTCATGTATAATCTCCACCATCTCCCTTTGTAGATTATGAACTTTGTGCTAGGGATTGTTAGGTTGTGGAGATCTTTGTGAGAACTATTGAGTATGTGTCATTGTCCCTGATGATTACAGTCTAGCCCCAGGCCTTAGGAAGGCCACAGGGATAGCGGAAACTGATGGTGACTCTCCGGCTCTTGTTTTTCAGAACTAGATAAGAAGGCAAATCTCCTGAAGTGCGAGTACTGTGGGAAGTACGCCCCTGCAGAGCAGTTCCGAGGCTCCAAGAGGTTTTGTTCCATGACATGTGCCAAGAGGTACTACAGGCTCCACTCTGCCTCAGCCTGGTCCCTACATCCACTGTCACACTTGTTTCCTTGGTGTCATCTCATGGCTGAAACGTGATGCCTCCTGTGCTGTCATTACCCCCTCCCTAGATCAGCTCCGATGGGAACAGGCTTGGTACCTTTGGCATCTGTACATACTGTTTCCTTTAGGTACAACGTGAGCTGTAGCCACCAGTTCCGACTGAAGAGGAAAAAAATGAAAGAGTTTCAGGAAGCCAACTATGCTCGAGTTCGCCGGCGGGGCCCTCGGCGCAGCTCCTCCGATATCGCCCGTGCTAAGATCCAGGGCAAGCGCCATCGGGTGAGCTGCTCCCTCCTACCGAGCAGCACCCCTTCCCAAGTAAAAGGAGTGAGACTCAAACTCTAGGCTCACGTGGATGGCATTACAATGAATTTCAAGGCATCCTGACACGAATGAATACTGGTTTTCACGTGTCCATTAATCCTACAGTACATTTGTGGAGATCATTTAGACCAGTTATTAGTAATATAGATAAGAAAGGGAAGAATAAGAAAACGATGAGTTTCTTATACTTAAAGGCAATGCTAAGTTTAGTTTTTCTTCTGTGCCCACTATCAACTCCAACCTAGGGTGTTGAGGAGGGTGAGACTCCTGACTTCACTATTTCTCTTTCACTGACAGGGTCAAGAGGACTCTAGTCGGGGTTCAGATAATTCGAGTTACGATGAAGCACTCTCTCCAACGTCTCCTGGGCCTTTATCCGTGAGAGCGGGGCACGGAGAACGTGACCTGGGGAACTCCAATACCGCTCCGCCAACACCAGAACTACATGGCATCAACCCCGTGTTCCTGTCCAGTAACCCAAGTCGTTGGAGTGTTGAGGAGGTGTATGAGTTTATTGCTTCTCTACAAGGTACTAACAGAACCCAGGACACGCGGATGCGTAGTGACATGTTTTCGTTAGGCCATTCCACATGGGCCATTATCAGGGAACAGGTTATTTTGAAGAGCATGACTTGCATGATAGTACAAAGGCTCTACTCTTAGTATTTATTCAAATTATTTGCCCACTGTTTTATTTCCTGGTTTCTTTCTGGGTTGACATCATTCTCTACCATGCCAAGACTTCTGCAGTTTTCAGTGATATTCTTACCAACATTTTTGGGAGAACGTTTATTTTTTATGGAGACCCTTTACAAGGGACTGTTTTGGCCTTTTCCCTTAAGGCAGGTTGGTGGTAACCTAGTCTTACCAAAGGATCGCTTTCTCCAGAACAGAAGTCATGTCCTGCTATTACTTGTTGTGATCTTCTTGGTTGCTTAAATGCTCACAAAGCTCTTTACGTGGATATTGCCGGGGCGTTCTTCTTGCCAGGCTGTGTACTTGACCTAGACTTCATTTTTTTCTTTCTTGACCTTGGGTTTTTTCCACTTGGATAGCCAGTTGCCTAAATTCATTTTGCTTGCCCCGCTTCAGGCTTCTACAACTGACTTTGGAGAAAGTCAGTTCCACTTTGGGGCTAACTGTTGATGACTAGGCATGTTTATTTCCCCCTTCACCTCTCTGCTGTGACGTTACCATGCAGCTTCTGACATTCCCACCATTTCCTTCTAGGCTGCCAAGAGATTGCAGAAGAATTTCGCTCCCAGGAGATTGATGGACAGGCTCTTTTATTACTTAAAGAGGAACACCTTATGAGTGCCATGAACATCAAACTGGGCCCTGCCCTCAAGATCTGCGCCAAGATCAATGTCCTCAAGGAGACCTAATGTGCCCTCTGCACAAACCAGCCTCAGACCCTCCTTACCGCCCAGCTCACACACTTTTACAGGAAAGAGCTGTCCTGATTCTATAAACCTTCTCCAGAGGGGATTGCCGAGACAGGGGAGACGAGTGCAAGGACTGGTTGCTGGTGCTGCATGTGTGGCAGCAGCCTTTGAATTTTCTCTGGGTTCTACTTTATTTTAAAGTCTTCAGTTCTCGCCTTCTCCACTGACCCTCCTTCTGTCTTTATAAACGTGGCAGTCTAGTGCCAGGGCTGCGCAGCCTTATCCTGGAGTGGAGCATCTAGCCAGGACCGCAGTTCTTTTCGGGGGATATACGATATCGTTTGGAAAGGAAATGGGTGGGATATAGGTTTGCCCTCAGGAGAGAGGGGTAGGGTTTTCTAGCTTGTGTGACAACAAGTAGCAAAATGGGCCATACATACCCCACTCCTCTTCCCTTTCGATTGTCCCACTGTACCTGTGGCCCAGAGTGTACGTTATTGTCACTCACTCCCTTAGAATTGAACATTTTCACCTGCGTCCATAGCAGGGTCAACAGCCAGTCACTTGACTGGCACCTTTCTGATTTGCTGCAGGGACTAAAAGTGTTTAACTGGCATGTGTGGCCACTGTTATTCTTTCTGCATCCCCGGCTCCCCTCCAATTTCAACTCTGCTCTGTCCTATAGCTTTATAAAACAGGAGTGTGTGGGACTAAGGCAAGGCATATATAAGTATCTGCTTTAGGCCCTAGTCCGTGTACAACAAAAATACTAATTATTTTTTTCCTCCTCAGTAAAAGGATTGAAAATCAGCCTCAGTGGTCGTACTCTATTGCCATAGCTAACTTCTTCTCACTTCACATGAACGACTAGGCCAACTTTTTTTTTTTTTTCATTTTATTTTAACCTTGGTTTTTTTTATACAAAAGTGTAGGCTTTTTCATTTTAAAACACCATGGTGTGAAGGAGGGATGCAAATAAAAAAGTGTTGCTTTTATAACATTTCCCCCCTGCTTTTTTTGTTAAAAAACAAAACACACCCCTCAATCCTGTATTGCACTGAAAGTCCAAAGATGAAAAAACTTCATTTTCTTCTCTAAAGCCTAGAGAAGAGGCCCCCTGCTGGCTAAGTCATCCCAGTACTCTTCAGTGGCTCAGGCGTTTACTATTACAGAGAAAGTAATTAAAAACCACTACCATGGTTGTGCAACACTACCCTGCCCCAGCAGAAGGGGCAGGGGTGTCCACAGCCCACTCCCAGACCAGCAGTCATCCTAGAGGTCTCCCTTTACTTCCATTCCCATTTCCAATAATTAGAAAAAAAGTCAAAACGACATGCCTGGGAAGAAGGTGCAACTTCAGTTGAGAAATATTGGCAGAGGGAAACCTTTTAGGAAGTAAAAGCTTTGCCAGCTCTTACTACACAGGGGCAAAGGAAATACCAATACCCATTTCCCCTCAAACCCCGACAGGTATGTACGAGGTCAGTTTCAGTTCCCTTTTGAGAGGACTGGATTTCTGTATTAGGCATTTTGGCTACAATCCTAGATCCAATTCAAGCTATCAAGTCACTCCCATGGCAACCTGCCGTTGAGAATGTTCACATTTTCCCTGTCCTAATCACAAGTGGGAGAAACACGTGTAGGATTTTCCCCGGGTTCAGACTAATAGCAGTGCTTTAGAACTTGGACTGCATCCAAGTGATCACTGCTAAGTAGTTCCAAGAAGCAAGACATCAGATTCTCATGTAACGTAGGAGTAACAGTGCAGAAGCAAAGTTCTGTTTGCCTTAAAAAAAAAAAAAATCCAGTGTCTAAAAACGTGATGAAAAAAAAAATTTTTTTAAGGGCCAGGAAACGCCATGCCCTTTACCTATCATCACTATTCTATACTTGTCCCTACTGATTCCAGGAGAGCTCTGTAGCCTGATATTGGCCCCATTACCTCTACAAATGTACCTTTATGAAAAAACGGAGGAAAAGAAAGAGAAGGTGAAAATAAAGCAAAAAGCAAGAGCAGTAGGCGGCTTGATGAGGGACGAGCAGACACTGGAGAAATCTGGCCGAGGACGCTTTGGTGGGGACTGAAGAGGCTGGACAGTCAGTGCGATCACATCGGCAGTAAGTGATCGTCCCGTTCTTCTGAGTCCTCCCCGAGCTGGTCATCCCCTACACCACGGTACGCAGCAGGCACATTTCGAGGTTTAGAACGGCATACAAAGTCACAACCATCCTACATGGGAAAAACAAGAAAATGGAAACCCAAATAAAAGCCCCTGCCATGGAACACACTTTGACCAAACTCCATCTATAAGGGAGTGTCTATCTCACAGAGGCAAGGCCAGAAGCTAAGCCATTATGCTACGTACTGCTTTGTACTAGGACAGCTGGTTCAGGATTTGCCTGGGGCTGTTTTCATTTCGGCCCTGACAGCTCTGCTGCAGGAAACTCCTCTGTACTGTGCAACACAGGAAAGCTGACCACGCCACATTTTAAACAAGCTAAGACTCAACCCACTGGTTCATTACTTACGGCTACTAAGTTGCCAAGATCCTGCCAGAAGGCCAGGTGGGGAAACTGCTCCATGCCCTTGGCTCCCACCACCAATCGCTGGTACAGAAAGCCTCCAATAATATAAACAGCCACCAGTGATGCAAACCTGTAGAGGAACAAGAAAGGTAGCAAGGCCTGAACACAGATAGAGTCAAACTTCTAAGAACGAACCTTTATATTCCTTACTATTCCCTAAACTGTGCTCTATAAAAAACAAAACAAATGGGCAACACTGATAAAAGAAAAAGGGATCTGGTAGCTTCTTTAGATAACCAGTTCCAGTTGTCAGTTGAAAAGCAAAATGCTCACAAAAATTGAGACATAGTGTTTATGTTTCACTCATTATTCTACTACTCAAATTGGACAGTATTAAAAAATCCTTTGGCCATCTATGGGCAGCAAAAGAAGTGCTTCCCCCACCCCACCCCAAGAATACAAATATTTATTAGGATCAACCATTAAATCTACTCATCTTTTAAACTAGCATAATCAAGAATTTAATTTCAATTAAAGTTTTACAAACTCCTCCCACCACGTAATTATACCAACAAAGCACACATACAGTTCATGGCACCAATTCTTTTGACTTCACCACCACAATGGCTTGAACTGAGAGACATGGGGCACTCACGTGACAAGTAAGATAGAACCCACACTGAGGTGGGAGACCTCAGGGGAACAGGCCAGGTTGCTATCCAGCTCAAAGAGGTAGAAACAGTCTTGGACTTTGCCTCGCTCCTCAGTTACAGGATTAAAATTATCCTAAAGATGACAGAACAGAACCAACAATGCTGAAGCCACTAAGTGTTTTCATTCTTATTCACCCCTACCTAACCCCAGACCCAAACCTGCTGCTGCTCCTGGTTCAATAACCACGAGGGGGCTTCAAAACTTTCATGGAAAAATAAAATGATCTTTAAACTTCCTGAAGCCCCCTCAGATTTTCAATGTATGGTCGGAGACGATCTATGACATGGGGAAACTGCACTAGGGTTTCCGGTGTCCATTCTGATGCATCTGACTCCGCCGGCAGTTTTCTCCCACTCCGGATGGCCCTCATCACCTCCAAGGCTTATCACCACCACGCCCACACCACCTCACCGCTAGGGTGTGTCGATTGCAGGAGATCATCACCACTGCCCGCCGTTGTTCCTTGCCACAGTGGCTGTCATACTCATCACCTCCTTTGTAGATCAGCATGATCCAATTACCTGAGGAGGGACAGGACAACAGACACTATGGAGCAAGGGAAAAGCACAGCATAACTGAAGAGTTCAGTGAAACTGGTATTAACGAGACCAACTAGCATATCAGGAATGCCAAGTTAAAATTGATTCAAAAGTTTTGGGTTCGTTTG
Organism: Echinops telfairi; assembly: GCF_000313985.2. Classification (NCBI taxonomy): domain Eukaryota; kingdom Metazoa; phylum Chordata; class Mammalia; order Afrosoricida; family Tenrecidae; genus Echinops; species Echinops telfairi. Next base: position 790,877 of record NW_022103938.1, read on the forward strand.
CCTGTGTATTTAAGATATCTCAGAACCAAAAGAGAGGAGCTGATACCAAGGGCTCAAATAGAAAGAAAATGGCTTGAAATGTGCTTGTACAAATGTGCTTGATAAACTGATGTATGGACTGTTATAAGAGCTTTAAGAGCCTCTAATAAAAAGGATTTATAAAATTAAAAAAACATTTTATGAATGCATATCTGTAATTTACTTTGAACAAATGGATTAATGAGTAGATCAATGAATAGACATGTAATAGATCAAGTACAGGCATGTTAATGGTATAATCTAGGTAATGAACACATGGATATTTATGTAAAATTCATGCAACATTTTGTATATTTAAATTTCTAATAATTAGAACATGCATAATAATAAAGGTTTTAAAAAGCAAAAAAAACCCCAAAAAGATAACTAAGAATCAGATACACCTATACCAATAATCTTAATTTTCTACCCTAAAGGCAGACAAGTGATGTTGGAACACTAATTATGAGCCGTACCTTTATTTAGCACTGACTGACATTTTCTGAACACCTGCCAACAGCAAACGAGGGCCCACACAATCACCGGGTGGGAGGGGGAAGCTCATCGAAGACTTAAAATTAGCCACAGGTACGTAGTAATCATAATAAATAATATAAGTGTCCCTGGGGGGTGAGGTGGGAGAGGGAGGGGATAAAAAGGAGAGGTGATATATCCAAGAGTTCAAGAAGAAAGAGAATGTCCTCAAATCAATGGTGGCAGCAACTGTAAAATTAGGCTTGATCTCACTGCATCAGGGATTGTGATAATATCTCTAAGACCTCCCGATAAAGCGACGAACAATCAAATAACAAAAATTTGTCACAGATAAATACAAATTGGGTGAGTCTAAGGACTGGACTACACTTGTGTTTATTGAGCGCAGAGTTCTTTCCCCGATTCTCCCCAACAATCATGTGGGTGAATAAGGGAACAATTTGCCTTTCAATTTTGAATACGGAAAAAAACTGCATAAGATCAAAACTCTTAATAAATTTCTCAAGCTCACAGATTTTATAAATATGATCAACTTAGTATGCAAAAGAACCAAAAACCCATGGTTATTTTGATACTTTACCCCAAACTCTTTACACTATATTAAAGAGTAAATATCGGTACTGAATAATTTATTTGTATGCTTAAGTTATAAAATTAGACTACAGGTACTCAACATAATCCTTTCTGGCAATGTGACTTTACGATTTCTGAAAAAACACACAAAAAAAGCAAAATAAACCATCACCACCATTGCACCAGTTAGCAGAGGATTTTGTAGATTGGCTTACAATAAAGGTTGCACTCAGAATTTAACTGGCAAAGCTTGATTCATGAGAAATGTAGGCAGTTGGTATTTTATGGTATTTTCCAGTATGGAAAATTTTCTAGTAGTACTTGATCAGGTTTTTTTTTAACGAAGCTTTCCACAAATATAAAAATACCACGAGCCTTGAGCCTGAACAGTTATGGAAACAGACATCTGGTGGCTCATTGTCTTGGGTGTGTGGAGTCACATACACACAGCATATACGAGGGGGTATCCCCAAAAGAAAAGCTCCACTAGGTGGAGCTTTTCAGTACACAATTTTCCCAGTAGGCAAGCATCAAGCAACTGGCTCTGAATTAGTGCACCCAGTAGCATCACCTGGGAAGGTTCTCTCTGGTCACAGTGAATTTTTTCCTAAATGCAGTTTCACTAGAACCTTGTTTTTTTGGGGGATGAATGATTTAAAAGAACAGCATGCAACTGTGAAATTTTGTTTCTTGCTTGGGAAAAATGCCACAGAAACATTTGTGATGTTGAACACAGCTTACAAGGACAGTGCTATGGGAAAAACACTAAGTGTACGAGTGAATTGCTTGTTTCCAAAAAGGTGAAAGGTTGATTGATGACCAACCACCATTTGGATGTCCGTCAACTTGCTGAATGGACGAAAAATGTCGACAAAATTCATGCATTTGTGCTCAAAGATGGGAAACAGATCATTGAAGAGATGGGGAAGGTATCTGGACTATCTTAGAGCTTGGTTCAGCAGATTTTAATGGAAGATTTGGGAATGAGAAGGCTTGCTGCAAGATTTGTGCACCAGGCTGTGACTGACCAGGAAAAGAGAGTACATCGAGTAGAAATGTGCCATGCTTTGAAAGAACAGCTCCGAAGTGACCCAGACTCCCCCCACCATTTCAGGTGATGAGGGGACATGGCGCTATTCTTACAACCCCAAAAGCAATCAATCAAGCCAGTGGAAGATGCCATGTCACCTCACCCAAAAACTCTGGTCAAGTGAAATAAAAAACCAAGATGATACTCATTTGGTTGTTTAAAATTTTACAATTGCTGCCACCATCAGGGGTGGGGTGGGGGTGGGGGCAGAATAGTGCGTTTGGAGTTTGTTACACCAGGTCAGACTGTTAACCAGTTTCTATTTAGGTTGTGTAACAGTGTGACCAAAAAAAAGGCCTGATTTTTGTGGCAGACAGGGAACTGGTTTTGCTACCTTGACAATGCACCTGCTCATGCAGCCACCTCCTCAGTGCACCAGGTTTTGGCAAAAAACCCCAACAAGCCTCTATTGTCCCACACACCTAACTCACCTGATTCTGCTTCATGTGACTTCTTTTTGTTCCCTCCAATGAAGAGGGACAGCGATTTTAATAAAAATATATAATTGATCAAGGTTTGAGTGGAAAAGTAAAAATGTTTTGGAAATGATGATGGCAACATATGCATGTGGTAGTTGTATAACCTGTTGTCAATTTCAGAGGATTATAAGTGAATGGGTGGAGTCTAGCCTGTCAATCACTGTATAGCCAATGAGGCCTCTGTGTGGGCATGGCCTTTCCCTGAGGATTAGGGGAATTGCTGACTTCCTCCTTGGAGACAGGAGACACTCTCTCTCTCTGCTCACTCCCCAAGAGATGCTCTACTGGCAAGACATCAAGGCACTTCCCTGACAGACTGCTGTGCCCTGGGAACTGAAGGAGCCACATGGAGACCCCTGCCAACACTGAGATGCTTCTACCACCACTGCATCTATAAGACTTTACACCCACTGGTCTGTGATCTTCCTGCATTCGGCGTCATTGCATGTGCTTTGTGAGTCTGAAGAGGACTTTAAAGATTGGTATTGGACATGTGAGCTAATATCAGACTTATGGACTTGATCTGGACTGAGCTGGGATATTTTCTCAATATTCAACTGCTATTGTATATAAAGCTCTTTCCTACACACTTATAAGTGTCTATGAATTTGTTTCTCTAGTCCACCCAAACACAATGTACAAATATGCTTGATACAACTGAAGTATGGAATGTTATAAGAGCTGTAAGAGCCCCCATTCAACAACAAAAAAAGAAAGGACAGCAATTTGATGTCGGAGGTGCTGCCAGCCATTCACACAGATGAGTTTGAAAAATGTTTCCAAGAATGTAATCACACCTCCCTGATATGATCACTGAAGACAAATGTGTGCATAAGCAAATGTGGTGAAGAAAGCTGATGGTGCCTGGCTATCAAAGGATATAGCGTCTGGGGTCTTAAA
>NW_022103938.1:795468-797307 GCF_000313985.2 Echinops telfairi
GTACAAATGTGCTTTACACAATTGATGTATGTATGGATTGTGATAAGAGTTGTATGAGCCCCTAATAAAATGATTTAAAAAAAAATGTAATCACAGATATGACAAAAGTATTAAGTGATATGGAGAGTACTTTGAAAATGATAAGCTTGTTTTGTAAAAAAAAATTTTAATACATAGCTCTGGGGAAGAAAATTTCATTTTTTGAGGGGCGTTCCCCCATATGCTAAAGAGACTGGAAAAAGTCTCGACATACAGCATTATCAGAGGGCCTGACTTAGGATTGATCAATCAACAGGGAGCGTCTTACTTCCATTGAAGACGTGTGTTGCATTGAGTCTCCCTACTACCGTCTCTTTCCTGTTACTTTTGTTGATCTGCACCAGGCCTGCCCCAGACGTGTGGTTGCTGGCTTCACGGCACACCCTGAACTTGTAGATGTAAGTTTCTTGGCCCAGGTCCACACTACTCTCAAAGCTGTAAGGAAATGTGAGAAGAAACATGAGGGAGTTAATGGCGACCAGCTTCAAGAACAGTATCTCTTCTTTTAAGAAGAGGCATGCTTGATGTACTCATGATCTTATATGGCTAAATGTAACAGTAAATATTCACTGAATCAGAACATACCATGACCATTAAGTCGAGCATGACAGCTAATGATGCCTGATTAAAATATACCACCCAAGCCCTGTGGGGGACAACACTGAAGATACAGTGTGGGAACTGCGCCCGATCTGGTCCCACCACACTGAGGCAAAACACTAAGAGCGTGTAACAGAACAGCAAAGGAAGCAGAGCAAGGAAGTCCTGAGGGAACACCAAAAATAAACTTTGGGGCCAGGGCGTGACACCCCAGCAGACTCCACCGGAAAAAAACCCCTAAAGGTCAACAAACAGACGCTCAACTATTTATAGGTTTTTCTTTTTTGCCAGTTTTGTTGCTTTGTTTTGCTCCATCTTGTTTTCTGTGCATATTATTATCTCTGCAGGTCTATCTAGATAAGTGGGATAAACAATCTGGAAGAGAAAACAACGGGACCATGATTCGGGGGGTTATGGGCGAGGGAGAGGCGGAGAAAAGAAAATGGTGTTAAGAAACCCAGGGACAAGGGAACAAGTGATCCAAACTCGATGGTGAGGAGAGGGTGTAGGGGGCCTGGTAGGGCTTGATCAAGGGCAAAGTAACCGAGAGGAATTACTGAAAACCAAATGAAAGCTGAGCATGATGGTGGGACAAGAGGAAAGTAAAAACAAACAGAAGAAAGAACTAGGAGGCAAAGGGCATTTATAGAGGGGCTGACTACAGGCATGTACATATATATTTAAATATGACAATGAGGAAATAGATCTATGTGCATATATTTAGGTTAGTATTAAGGTAGCAGATGGGCAAGACCACTTCTTGTTCTATTAAACTGGCATTCCATGCTGTTCACCTTTCCAACATGATCGCTGAAGACAAAGTGGGTACTTAAGCAAGTGTGGTGAAGAAAGCTGATGGTGCCCGGCTATCAAAAGCTAGAGCGTCTGGGGTCTTAAAGGCTTGAAGATAAACAAGTGGCCATCTAGCTCAGAAGCACAACAAAGTCCACATAGAAGAAGCACACCCTATGTGATCATGAGGTGTCGATGGGATCGGTATCAGGCATCAAAGAACAAAAAATCATGTCATTGTGAACAGGGGGGAGTGCGGAGCGGAGACCCAAAGTCCATCTGTAGGCAGCTGGACATCCCCTTACAGAAGGGTCGCAGGGAGGAGACAAGCCAGTCAGGGTGCAGTATAGCACCAATGAAACATACAACTTTCCTCTAGTTCTTTAATGCTTCATCCCAGGCAGGGCC
>NW_022103938.1:797788-815805 GCF_000313985.2 Echinops telfairi
ATACGTATACACCACCGAAAACGTAGCTATTTCTAGAATACCGGATTCATTTCCATAGGAATAAAGGTTTATGTTCACGGATACCCACCCATGCTGTAATGAGCACCTTTCTCTAGGGGTGCCTTGCAGAAAGATCTGAGGATGGGCTTGTGAAAAACCAGCCACTGAAAACCCTATGGAGTACAGTTCTACGTAACACATATAGGGTTGCCATAAGTTCAAAAAGCTGACTGCCACTAATTCTAAATCTTACAACTATAGGGTAGGTAGAAGTGCCTTTATGAGTTTCCAAGAGTGTAACTCTTTATAGGGAGAGAAAGCCTCAGGGTTAACCTGGTGGCAACTCTGTAGTGTTCTGATGAATGTCTTGGTGATTCTCAACATTTGGCACAGTGGACTACGCACCGCACCGCTGATCACATTAGCAGCGTGAAAGGATCAGCGGCTCTTGGGATGGGGTTGTGGCTACTCCTGTAGTTGGAGTCTTGGAAACCCACAGGAACAATTCCATTCTATTCTATTGGGGTGCTAGGAGGTAAAACTGACTCAATGGCAGTTGAGTTTTGTATTGGTTTTGGGAACACACTGAGCTGTTACTTCTAAAGTCCTGCTATCCACTTAGATATCAAATAGGCATGAATTCCTACAAGCTGGTCCCTTGGGTCTAATCTCAGTAAGTAGCTACTCTTTTTTGCACAGTTACTCAAAACTTCTGAGAATATTTTATTTTAAATAAAAGCAAGGTATCATGGCCAAATTTAGACCCACACAGGCTCATATTAGAATTGTCTCCCAGAGGAGCTTACTACATGTGCATTTCCTCCATATAATAATAATGAAGTATCAGTAAGAGAAGGAAAAAGACTTGGTATTTCCAGCCCTTTAAGATTCTTCTCATTTCGGGTAGAGGGAGAATGGGTTGGAAAGAGGGAACCAATTACAAGGAACTATATGTGACCTCCTCCCTGTGGGGCGGACAACAGAAAAGTGGGTAAAGGGAGACGTCGGACAGGGCTAGATATGACAAAATAATAATTTATAAATTATCAAGGGCTCATGAGGGAGGGGGGAGCAGGGAGGGAGGGGAAGGATGAGGACCTAATGCCAGGGACTTAAGTGGAGAGGAAATGTTTTGAGAACGATAGGGGAAATAAATATACAAATGTGCTTTACACAATTGATGTAGTATGGATTGTGATAAGAGTTGTATGAACCCCAAATAAAACGATTAAAAAAAATGGGAGGAATAAACAGAATTACTATATTAAAAAAAAAAAGATTCTTCTCATGTTACCTTTTGTCATAGAGTGGTTTCAGCCTCTTCAGGAGAGCCAACTCATTCTCGGACTCTTTGCCTTTTTCTCCTACAAGGTCGCAGGTTTTTTCTTCGGCCTGCCAGGATTCTGTCACAGCCACAGCTTGGAGCAGCAGCAGGAGCAGTCGTGTCCTCCAGCAGCTGTGGGAGGGGAGCATCCTTTTGGGTGCACATGTGTTGAGTAAGGGAGGGATGGGGGAGAAAGGAAAGAGATAAAATGCCTAATGTTATGTGTGGTATTTTCCTTCAGCAGGAAGCCCTGGATTCTGTGGTACAGACGTCAAGTAGTACATTGTCGTCTTTGAGTCCATTTTACCCCCAAGGACCCTATCTCAGGTCTTGGACCATGTAAATTTTTACAGGGCAGACAGGGGAGTTGCTGGTGGGTTTGAACTGCCACCCTTCCAGTTAGTAGCCCAATACCTAGCCTACAGAGCTACCATGGGCTCCTGGCATCAAGTAGTATATTTATATAAAAAAAACCAAACCTTTGTTCTTTTTACAAGTAGTCCATTTTAATATCTCTGTGCCAAAGGCATGCATTATCCAAAACCTCATATAACTTGCAGTCTACCTTACCAGTGAGTCCTTTACAACCAACTATTGGGGGTGGGACGAGAGAAAGGGGAAGCATAACAACGAAAGTCAATGAATTACGATGGCCTGAGCAGAGACGTCCTTGTCCCACGACTGTTCGTGAAAACATGAGACTAAGCATTTTATTATTCAAAGTTGATCTATGTTAGATTAAATAAAGTCATGAATCTAAGTTCACATTCATAAATAAAGCTCAAACCCTTAAGAAAACACTCAGATAACAACTTAAAAGAAAATCAAAGGCATACACTAAAGAAGTCACTCAAATACTCTGGACCTTGACTTCATACATTCACATTCAGGGCCGCCCAAGAGTCTTTGTTTTCCTCAATCATAAAAATGCCGAAGAGAGAAAACACAGTACCTAAAATTTGGCATTTATCTGCTTTCATGTCTCACTTTTGTGAAAACTTATTTCATTCTATAAATTACAGGGAATACATGCAATATTCACTAGGTCAAAATAAGTTGCCTGACGTCTGCTAAACTCACCTTTTCAAGCGTAACAAGTCACACCCAGATGTCTCTCCACTAAGTACAGCTGTCTTTTCTAGGCTCCAAATTGCCAACCACCCTTGGGAATCACCAACCACTTCATTGTTTAATAAATACAGTACACTTGTAAGAAGAGTCCTTGTGGTGTCTTGGTTACGGCTGCTACAGGTTAAGGTCAGCAGTTTGAAACCACCAGCTGCTCCACGGGGGAAAAGATGAGGCTTTCTACTCCCATAAAGAAACCCACAGGAGCAGTTCTACCCTGTCCTACATAGATAGGGTGCTTCCTACCAGGAAGCAGCATCAAGACGATGGCAGTGAGTTTGGTTTGGTTTCTGGAATACACTTGTTGGCTTGTGTTATTCTAGGAATGAAAACAAAAACAAAAGGCTCCCAATTTTTCACACTCATTTTCTTTTTCTAATTCATACCTAGAGTATAGTAATTTATCCAACTTCAATCTGATATCCTTTGATGATCCCTTAGGCCATTATTAAAAAGCAAATAAAGCATGTTGTGTTATGACTAAATCAATCTCACACCATGGGAACCCTATGTGTCGAAGAGCCTGGGTTTTTTGGGTTGTAACCTTTACAGAAAAGGGCCACCAGCTTTTCTTCCACGGCATCACCTGGTGGGTTTCAAACACCAACCTTTAGTTTTGCTTGCACCCTTCGGGGCCTAATGTCGCATGGACCTTTCTCACTAAATTTCCCTGTGACCAAGATAAAATTATTCTAAATTTTTCTTTCTCACTTAGTAAAGGCTTCCCGACTACAGAGCTGAACTTTGGTTTGGATACACTTTAAAGCCCCACTGACTCAACTTGAAATAGGCAGACCAGAATGGGTACTGCCAAGTTTAGAGATAAATAAATAATCCTTCCCACAATGACTCCTTGTAGATAAGAACGGACAGCCAAAGCTCTGCTTTCCTTATGACTCGAGGAGAGGGGCTATGATTCTTCCCACAGTTGAACAGGAGGTAGAATAAAGAACTTTTACCTATAACTTCCATCTTAAGTTACACCATTGGTCAGCACACAACCTTGCCAGCTATTCACTAAAGAGAAATGTCAATTGTCTTTCATTAGATAGATTGGAGTTCCAAGTTGTTCACAGTTTCTTATGATCGAATTTAAAATTTCAACATTTTGGGTTCTCAAGATTTTTTTCCTCCAGTAGTTTTCCACTGGGATGATCACTCAGAAGGCTGTGATCTTAGATTAGGCTTGAAAGTCTTATTGGTTAACAGTTGATAATTTCTCTTATCAAAATAGAACCAAGAAATTAATAGAATTGGGAAGTGATAAGGGGTAAACAAGCTAAGCTGAAATATCTTTCATTTGCTTGCTAGCTCAAAAAGTAGGGTGAAAATGGAACCATTAAAAATCATTTTTCTTTCCCACTTAAAGTTTCGCTATGTATGAGTGCTTGTGGGCACTTGCACACACATACAAGGAAACGTCAGTCTGTAAAAAATTCCATTCATCCTTTAATTCTATTTTTCAACCTAGCTGCTAACTAAAAAGATCACAATTCTAATGCACCAGATGGGGCAGTGTGGTTCAGTCAAGATCAAACTACTGCCATCGAGTCCATCGCAACTTACGGCACCCCTGCAGGACAGAGTAGAAGTGCCCCCTTGCATTTCTGAGACTAACTGTTTAGGCAGTTTCATCCCTTTTTTCCATGGGGAAGTTAATGGGCCTTAAATTCCATTTAGCAGCTCAAGATAGGACTTGCTCAATGAGTGTGTGTAAAGATTACAGCATCAGAGACTCTATGGGACAGTTCTACTCCGTTTGATAGGGCTGCCATGAGTTGGAATCAACTTGAGGACAAGTTTGGTTTGGGGTTGACACATGGTGCAACGTGTGTGTGCCCACACATACACACTCACTCAACAAATTCTTTGCTTCGTTGCACATGCTCAGACGGCTGCCTAAATGATGTCTGCAAATCCTCCAAACAATCCTCTTCACAATGACCCTATCAGGGCAGGTAGAACTGCCCCTCTGGGATTCTGAGGCTTTCCATCCTTGGAACAGAAAGCCTTGTCTTTCTCAGAGGAGTTGGTGGTTTCGAACTGCTGAAACTGTGCAATGCCCAACCACTACACTAATGAGGCTACTCAAAACAACCAGGGGGGAAAAAACCCAAACAACAATCAGAAAAGGTTTATTTCCCCCTTTTTACAAAAACCCAGAAGTTTCCAGAGGTTAAGTTATTAGTCCTTGGCTGTACAAGAATCCACCGTATAAAATTACTGGGGCAACTTGAACTTCTCATGGTGTAAAGATACTTGCTGGGAAACCGCTGAGGACAAATACAGGGGTGCAACAAAGCAACAGTTGAGTATTTATGCCTTTTTAAAATACGCTACAATCGACTCAGGTACAGAATTTGTGTTAGATTCTTTGGGAGCCACCAGCAGGGTTTTGTGCTATTGAAAAATCTCCTTCAGTTTTTTCTTCTACAACTGCAGATGGTTTTGGCAATGCAACAAATTCTCCTTTACTGGGATGGCCAGTGATTGGGCAACTTGTACTTACTCACTTCCCCACCTCTCAAGACTAGCCGTGGCCCTTTTCTATTATTTTTTAAATGGCGTATCTCCTTTCTTCTCCCTGGCTCATTTCCAATGATGAAGTGTGTTACTGGCTGGATTCCTAGATACGGCAGGGTGGGAAGGCCCTGCAGGGTTTCCAAGGCTGTAATCTTCATGAAATTAGTCTCATCTGTAGCCTGTGAAGCGGCTGGTCGGTCAGAGCACTTGGCTCTCAAGCCGAGTGCTTCACCTCACTGTGGCACTTACTAAACCACTCCCTTGCCGCCAGCAGCTGACAGGTTTCAGAAGAGCAGCGCCAACGAGCTAAACGGCCCCATGCTGAAAGAGCGCCAAGAGGAAGAAGGTTCCGTATCTCCAGAGCGGAAGCTCGGTACAAAGAATATAGCACGAGATGATTCCTCGATGAGCTCTCGTTTCCAGACCACACACGCATTCTCAACCCACTTCCAAGGGCTCTGGAAATTCGCCCTGTCTAGTCCAGTCTCCTGGTACTCCTGCTTACAGCCACCCCGCACCCCCCAACGGTGCCACTTTTACCTTAGACCACCTTCCCAATGATGCCACGTTACCTCCCTCCACGATGCCAAGCAAACTTCCCTCTACAAGTTACCAAGGCCATCTCAGACTCCACACCTGGGGACTCTCTTTCCCCGACTTCCAACTGCAAGGAATTCCCTCCCTCCTCGGCTGGGGGGACCGTTGCGGGCTCTGGGACTCCTGGCCTCCACCCGTGCCCGCCTCCCTTCCGCCCTGGAGCTCCCTGTCGCACTAGGCTGGCCAGTGCACACAGCCCAGCGAGCCTGTCGCCGACTGGGAGGTGCAGGCTCTCTCCAGCCAGCCTCCCCCTCCTCCACGCCCCCTCCGACTCACGTGCTACAGGCCGGGGGCGCACGCGGCGCTCACAATCCCCCGGTGGATCCCGGTCGCGGCTGGAGGACGGGCCGACAAGGGGCCAGCCACGGACCGCGGTCCCAGCGCTCCCTCAGGCGCCTCGCTGTGCCCACTCCGGGAACCGGAAACAGGAAGCGCCAAGCGCCCGCTGGGCCTCAGCTCCTCCCACTGGACCCCGCGGCATGTGACCACGGAGTCATCGCATCTCTCTCCCTGGCCCCTTCTCCGCAGACTGGACGCTGATTGGGCAGTACCAAGGGGCGTGTGTTTCCACCCGTGTCCCAAGTGAAGTGCCAGCTTTTCGAACCGCCTTCTGCCATCGGGGTGCCACTTCGGGCCGCTCGGCTCAGGCGTCTCCGTCACGTGCGGTCACGCGCTACGCTCGCTCCCCGGTAGGTCAGACGGGCGAGGGGGCGGGGAGGCGGGCGGCGGAAGCGGAAGTGAGGGCGAGTGGCCCGCCCCCCCGCCCTCCGTCGGAGTTGTTCTCACGCCGGGTCACCTCCTTCCGGTGCTTGTCTCCTATTGTCCGTCTCCAGGGGCTTGCAGGTCTGCCCTCTGCTGGCGCCAAGTCTTACCTCTCCAGGTTCGTGTCTTGGTCATGCTGGCTTTCTTTCTTTTTTCTTAATCGTTTTATTAGGGGCTCATACAACTCTTATCACAATCCATACATACATCAATTGTGTCAAGCACATTTGTACATTCATTGCCCTCATCATTCTCAAAACATTTCCTCTCCACTGGGCCCCTGGCCTCAGGTTCTCATTTTTACCCCTCCCTCCCCATTCCCCCTCCCTCACGAACCCTTGATTTCATTAATTATTATGTTGTCATATCTTGCCCTGTCCGACGTCTCCCTTCACCCACTTTTCTGTTGTCCGTCCCCCAGGGAGGAGGTCACATGTAGACCCTTGTTCTTTATTTCATTTCTGTAGTTCCTTGTTGTTACTGAAAGTATCATTATTATTCTCCAGTCGTGTGCATTTTGCTTGATGAACGCCGCAACCTCCTATTTTGCCAGAAGTTTCTCGGGAATCCTCCTTCACTCCACCTGCACTATTTTGGGCGCCTTCAAAAAGGAGTTAACACAGTTTTAGCTTTTGTGCGTTTGCGGTTACCCTCTTGCTTATCTTAGTAGCCACTTTGAAGCTCTCCTCGTTCTCAGAACTCAGTTGAAATATTAGTTCTTCTTGGATCCACTTTCTTCAGAATGCATCCCTCCGGATGTACCTTGTTTTAGAAAAAAATTCAAGCTTTGAGTTAGCTATATGGAAGGATTCGATGCACAAAATACTGAATAAGACAGGAAGCATCAAAAGAAGATGGAACATACAGTCACTGTACACAGAGGAGTTGGTTGATGTTTAACCATTTCAGGAGGAAGCCTATGATCAACAACTATTGGTAATGAAGGAAGAAGTTGAAGCTGCACTAAAGGCCCTGGCAAAAAAAACACACCAACCAACCAACTAGGAGTTGATGGAATACCAATGAAAATGTTTCAACAGATGCTGCTCACTTGCCAATGTCAAGAAATTTAAAAGAGGACTACCTTAAAAAACCAAACCAAAACAAAAGAGGGCTACCTAGGCACCCACGTGGAAGAGATCCATATTTGTACATATACCAAAGAAAGATATTCCAACAGATTGTGGAAATTATTAAACAATATCATAGGCAAGTAAAATTTTGCTGAAGATCACTTAAAAATGGCTGCCCCAGTATGTTACCAAGGAACTACCAGAAATTCACACTGGATTCAGAAGAGCATGTGAAATGAAGGATAGTATACGTGATATTAAATGAACCTTGGAAAAAAGCAGAGAATGCCAGAAAGAGGTTTACCTGTGTTTTAGTGATTATTCAAAGGCATTCCATCAAAAAATATAATGAATAACTTTACAAACTGTGCAAACAATGGTACTGTGGATTGAATTTTGTCTCTCTTAAATACATATTAACTTGGCTGAGCCATGATTCTCCTGGGCAGTTAGGTCATGATGTAATCACTCAAAAAGTTGTAAGAAGACTAAGGTGGCTTGTAGCACCCTTGGATCACATCTCCGATATGACATAAGGGGAGTTTCCCTGGGGTGGGACCTACAATAGCTTTCTTATAAGAAATGAAGACCAAAAAATCAATTGCCATTGAGCCAATTCAGACTCATAGTTACTCTACATATGCAGGGGTACCAAAAAACCAAACCAAACCGGGATTTCCTCCCCCAAAACTATATATTTACATTTTTTTAACAGAACAACCTTATCACCTTCAAAATACTCTCCATTACACTTAATACATTTGTCAAATCTACAATTCTATTACTGGAAACATTTTTCAAATTCATCTGTTTGGATGGCTGATAGCACCTCCGTCGTTTTTTCTTCTTCTTCACCTTTTCTTCGTTGTCAAATCGCTGTCTTTTAATGTCCTTTTTCATTTGGGGAAACAAAAGAAGTCACACAGAGTGAGGTCAGGTGAGTCAGGTGAATGTGGCAAGAGAGGCATGATGTTTTGGGCCAAAAACTGGCGCATTGAGATGGCTGTGTGAACAGGTGCATTGTCATGGTGGCAAAACCAGTCCCCTGTCTGTCACAAATCAGGCCTTTTTTGTCACACACTGTTATGCAATCTTTTCAGAACTAATAAATAGAAAGCTTGGTTAGCAGTCTGACCTGGAGGAATGAACTCCAAATGCACATCAAAAAGCAAATGAGCATCGTCTTGTCTTTGATTTCACTTGAGGAGCTTTTTCTGGGCAAGGTGATGATGGTGTCTTCCACTGGCTTGATTGATATTTGCTTTGGGGGTTTTAAGGATAGCACCATGTCTCGTCACTTGTAACTTTGGGGGGGAAAAGTCTGGGTCACTTTGGAGCTGTTCTTTCAAAGCATGGCATGTTTCTACTCCACACTCTTTTTCCTGATCAGTCAGAACCTGGTGCACAAATCTTGCAGCAACCCTTCTCATTTCCAAATCTTCCATTAAAATTTGCTAAACCAAGCTCCAAGATAGTCCAGATACGTTCCCCATTTCTTTAGTCTGTCATCTGTCTTCGAGCACAAATGTACAAATTTTGTCAACATTTTTATCTGGGAAGTTGATGGACATCCAGAACGAGATTTGTCATCAATCAGCATTTCACCTTTTTTGAAATGAGAAAAACACCTGTAGATTAGAGTTTTCTCCGTAATGCTGTCTTTGTAAGCTCTGTTCAACATCATATCAGTTTCTGTGGCATTTTTTTCTGAGCAGGAAACAAAATTTCACAGCTGCATGCTGTTCTCTTAAATTGATCATCACAAAAAATGAGGTTCGAACGAAACTGCTTTTAGGAAAAAATTCACTGTGACCAGAGAGAACCTTCCCACGTGATGCTACTGGATGCACTAATTCAGAGCCAGTTGCTTGATGCTTGCCTACTGGGAAAATTGTGTACTGTAAAAACTCCACCTAGCGGAGCTTTTTTTTTGGGGGGGGGGGGGTTGGGGGAATTTACATCACCATAGAGTTTGGAGCCCTGTTAGCATAGTGATTACTTGTTAGGCTGCTATCCTGAAGGTCAGCAGTTAGAAACCACCAGCCAGCTCTTTAGGAGAAAGACAGGGCTTTCTATTCCTGTAAAGAGTTATAGTCTTGGAAACTCAAAGGGGGAGTTCTACCCTTTCCTATAGGGTAGCTATGAATTGACATTTACTAAGTGAGGTTTGAGGCAGTAAATATTTGTCCGAACAGATAGCCTTATCTTTCTCCCTTGGAGCTGCTGATATGTTTGAACCACTGACCTTGTGGTTAACAGTCTAATGTTTACTCAGCAGTGCCACTAGAGATCCCACAGGAGATGAAAGGAGATATAAATGAGCAGAGATTAGAGGGACCTCTATGGTAGGAATCTCCCAGAACCAGGAGGCACACACAGAAGGAAAGCCATCCCCTAGAATTGGCACCCTGAATTAGGATATCTGGACTCCTAAATCATGAGGAAATACATTGAAGTTTGTTAAAGTCATAGTTCTATGTAGTTATAATAATCATTTGGACTTTCATCTCACATGAAGACATATTTTACAATACCAGGTAGGAAGAGCATCCAATATCCATAGTGCATTCAGGTAAACTCAAAACCACTTGCCCTTTTAATAAGACCCAAATTTAATCTTCTGTTCTCCAACCAAGTAGGCTTGGTAGCAGAGTGGGTTATGAGATGGACTGCTAACTGGAAGGGGAGCAGTTTGAAACCACCAGCTGCTCAGGGGAGAAAGACGAGGTTTTCTACTTTTCTAAACAATTGCTGTCTCAGAAATCCGCAAACAGCATACAAACCCACTACACAATGTCACTAGCTTCTATCTCTGAAAAGTGCTGAGGGCGGGGGAAAGAGTCAGTTTGGGCCAGGAAACTGGCCACCCCACAGCACTTCTCTATTTCTCTCACCTTTAGCAGCTGTCTCTGCAATTTTACCCACCCTGGAGGATGAATGTAATCTGTATTGTGCTTTGTTAGGTGGCAGAGGAAGGGGCTTCTTACTCAGGGACTTATTATTTACTTAAGAGAGCACCCTTAGAATAGTGCAGAAATCTGTGCATTGGGTGGGTGGGTGGGTGGGGGCTGTCTATTTTACATGGTGTAGAGCCCTGGTGGCTTGGGGAGTCACGCTTTGGACTGCTAACTGTGTGGTCAGCAGTTTGGGACCACCGACTGCTAAGGATTTTAGCTCTGGTGAGGGGGTCTTTTAACAGTTTCCTGAAGTTAGAGATGAGTGGGCCTTACCAGAAGGCAGGAGGTAGTGGAGGGCTACCTAGTAAAGACTGGTTAATTCTGGAATTACTCTGTTTCAAACCGTTTTTAAGCATGGTGGAGAAATAAGAAAACACTTGAGCACTCTACCATGATCTCCTCTGCTCTTTTCAGATGGGAAACCAAATCACAATCACTTTTAGATACACCTCTGAGATGCATTCTGGCTTGAAAATGGCAGTCTAAATTATGATACCATCTTACTAGACTTGTTTTGCAAAAGGCAAGGAGAATAGACAGAGGTCTCTTATATGTAGGCTTTCATAGCCCTGTGAAATGCTCCCCAGCTACGTAAGACTCGTTAAATGGACCCTGCCTTCTTGTAGACTTTGGGGAAAAAATAAACCAGAAAGCCAGCTCCCACTTTCCCACATGGGACCCCAGGAGATACAGCCTCCTTCAGCCCGAGTCAACACAACCTGACGCAGAACTTTTAAGGTCCAGCGAAAGCAAGGCGGCAAGGCAGACAGAGCCCGAGCTGTTCCTTTAGGAGAATGCCCCAGGCCAGGTGGCATATTCAGAACGTAAGCCATGTTCACTAGACAAGACTTCTTACTGCCATGGAGTTGATTCTGACCCTCAGTAACCCTGTAAGGCAGAGTAGAACTGCCCCAGTGTATTTCTGAGATTGTTTACAGCAGTGATTCTCAACCTGTGGGTCACAATCCCTTTGGGAGTTGAACGACCCTTTCACAAGGGTGGCTTAAAACCATCGGAAAACACGTATTTCTGGTGGTCTTAGGAACTGAGACACTGCTCCTCTATCCTGTCCGCTCACATGCAGACACGCCCACAGACGAGTACCCGGCATGAAAACTGTTACCCATGCTACACCATGCTTCAAGACAAAATTTCATTTGTGTGTCATTAGAAATAAATATTTCACAATATATAATTACATATTGTTTTTGTGATTAATCACTATGCTTTAATTATATTCAATTTGTAACAATGAAAATACATTCTGTATATCAGATATTTACATTACGATTCATAAGAGTAGCAAAATTACTAAGTTGCTACTATGAAGTAGCAACAAGAATAATTTTATGGTTGGGGGTCACCACAACACAAGGAACTGTATTAGAGTCATGGCATTAGGAAGGTTGAGAACTACTGGTTTACAGCATTAGAAAGCCTCATCTTTTTTCCTCAGAGCAGCTGGTGGTTTTGAATTGCTGACCTTGCAGTTAGTAGCCCAATGTGCAGCCACTACACCACGAGGGCTCTTGATTCAGGACTTGAGCATAAATCAGGGAGTTTTACAGATGTCCCCAGCAAGTTCATTAAGAAGTTTGAAGTTAACTCTGATCTTTGACTGATCTTGGAAAGACTTTAATCCGATCTTTCAAGAGGCTTTAAACACCTTAAGAGTGAAGGTATTAAGAGAAAGGCCTTGGCATATGCCAGTGAAATGCATACTCAAAATGTTCATTATTTGCCAAAGACAGAAGCAATCCCGAATGGGCTCCCCATGGGGATTATGATTAGAAGTCTTCAAGAGACCACATGCTCCTTTGTCTTTTACAAGGAATGCAAAGTTCTCAGCAGAAGCTGAGCATAACAAAAGAGCAGCCATTGACCAAGGGCTTCTGGAGACTCAAACTGCCTTTTTCGAATTCCCAGATTTAGATCCTGGGAATCCCATAGGGCAGATAGTGTTAAAAGATAACTTTATAACTCAGTCTGCCCAGACATCAGGCAAAAGTTAGGAATGGATTTGCTGAGTCCCCTGGAAGATGTCTTAAAAACACCTTCCTCGGTGCTCTGTGATAGAGGCCCAGAGGAGGAGAGGCCTTCAAAGAGGAGAAATGTGAGCAGAAAAGGCAGGCTCTCCTAGTAGTGCCCCCCTTCAGGGCCAGTGGCCCCAAAGCTTACTGAAGGGAACACCCAGAGGTACTCCCAATGGGAACTGCACCAATGGGGGTTTGGAGCAGGACAATGAAAGGGAGAATGTTCTTGGGTGAGAAATCCCCAGAAGTCTTATCCTCTATGTCAAAAGTTTGGCCATTGAAAGGGGGCTGGCCCCAAGGGCCAGAGGGGCCTCGTATCTGCACTGTTAGAAACCATGACCTTGAACTGCTGGGACCCTCTTCTCTGGTTGGCTTCCACTAATAGCATCCCCATCAACAGGATGGAGCCTAGGATAAGTCTTCAAGTGGTTGGAAAGCCTGTTCATTTTCTTTTTAAAAAAAAATCATTTTATTGGGGCTCATAAAATTCTTATCACAAGCCTGTTCATTTTCTGTTGGACATGGAAGTAGAGTTTTCTGTACTGACCTTGTATAGGGCGCCTCCCTACCTTCAAGATACCACAACTCAGGGCGTGGGCTGTATACCCTGGGCAAGATATCTGACTCCTTTTCTTAATTTCCTATGGGGAGCCAACACTTTTAAACACCCTCTTTTGGTTATGCCTGAGTGTCCTCCTCCATTATAAGGGAGAGACTTTTTTTTTTCCTCAACAGTTTTATTGGCATATAATCCACATATCGTACAATTCTATAGTTCAGTCACAACAGAAAGAGTTGTACAGTCATCACCACTATCAGTTTTAGGGGAGAGACATTGTAAGCAAAGTTAGAATTCAAATGATTTTTTCTGTGAATATTGAGGAACCTGCTCCTATTTGACATCATTTGTCAAAAGAGAATCAGGTGACATTAACAGATAAAAAAGACCAGCTTAATAGTCAGGTATGGGCAACGAGAATATCCAGGGAGGGAGCTTTATGCTAAGATCCTTTATGCAAAGATTCTCCCCATTTCCCAGAGTCCAGAGAAGGGCTAAAGGGAATTATTGACACCCTGCTAGTGACCTGCAAATCCCCTTGCTAACTCGTATTCTACCAGTTAGGGAAAAGGATGGGATCTACGAGGTGGGTCAAGGTTTAAGGGCAATTAATGAAGCAATCATTACTACACTTTCTGTAGCCAAACACTTAGACCATTCCCTCTGGGTCATTCCCTCCCAAACTCAGTGTTTTTTTTTCCTCCCCCAACTTAAAAGATACTCTTTTCTGTATTTGATTAGATCCAGACCGCCGATTTCTATTTGTTCTTGAGTGGGCAGGCCCATGGGGCACAGACCATGCTAACCTGGTGTGTGCTCCCAGAGTTTCAAAGAAAATGCCCAGCTCTTTGGGCAGGCTTTCGTGAAGGTCTAAAATAACTTTCATTTGAATGAGGTGGGTGCATCTTGGAGTCCAATAGGTCAAGGATTTGCTTCTCTGCTCTCCCATGGAGCAGGCAGGTCATAGGCATGTAATGCAAACCCTACGTTTTCTGGCAGAGAGGGGAATATAAAATATCCCCAAATCAGCCCCAAATCCTACAAGAGGTTGAAGAGTGGGCCTCATACTGTGCCCTGGAAAGAAACAATTCTCATTTAATAGTGTGCAAGCCACCCTGGGACTCTCTGAGCCCACCTCTCTAAGACAATTTTGAGCTTCCCTGGGACTCACTGGGTACTGCACACTGGATTTTTGGTTATGGTGATAAGGCCAGACCCCTTTATAATGCCTTAAAGGAGAACAGTCACCCAGGACCCACCAGCCTATACTGAGAAAAGGAACAGCACAGAGCAATTAAAAAGAGGCCCTAATACAAGGCCCAGCCCTAAGCCTACCAAATTTAAAAAAGCCCTTCCACCTATATTGTGGGATACAGAAGGTTTTCTCCCAAGTGTCTCCCCCAAATATATGCCAAACCTAAGATGCTGCTTGCTATGCATGGGGGTTATCAGCCATCTAAAGCAATCAGACTGCATACTCTGTCCCACTCTAAGTAGGACCCACGCCCTTCTGATAAGGGCAGTGGATTGTTCCCTTGAAGGAGAGCCCAAAGGCAAGGTTGAGGCCATTCAAGGCTGACCACGGTTAGGCTGCCATATTGAGTCTAGAGTCCGCCCATCTTGCCACATGTGTACTCCTAATCCCTCCCCTTCCTATTGCACGTACACCCCTAGCTTATCCCCCTCCTATTGCTTGTATTGCGTTTGGCACAACCCTCCTGTTGTGTATGTGGTCATCTGTAATCAGGAGGGCTTGGTGAGAGATAAATTGTCTCTCCTGCCCTCTCGTCCTCTTGAATCCCCACGTGGACCTCCAAGAAGGGCTGAGGTGAGCATGCTACCATGAAATGCGTCTGATTATTTCATTTTACTCTCTCTCCGATCGTCTATGACTTTACTTAATATTTATATATTATTACTGTACTGTTTCACCTACTGAACCTGTGATAGTGTTAGGGGCTGGTTTCCCCTCACACTACATATTACTGAAAAACAAAGGGTGGCATTGAGTGTTTTAACCTAAGCTCTAGAACCAAGAAGTCTGTGAGTTACTTTTCCAAAGAAGTAGACACAGAAGTGACTTGATGGTGGAGACATTGAAAATATCTCCAACCCGAAAAAACAAACTTACCACCATTGAATCAATGCCTACTCACAGTGACCTTCTAACAGTGGTTCTCAACCTTCCTCATGCCGCGACCCTTTAATACAGTTCCTCATGTTGTGATGACCTCCCAACCATAAAATTATTTTCGTTGCTACTTCATCACTGTAATTTTGCTACTGTTATGAATCGCAATGTAAATATCTGATATGCAGGATGCATTTTTATTGTTACAAATTGAACATAATTAAACATAATTAAAGCATAGTGATTAATCACAAAACAATATGTAATTATATATTATGAAATATTTATGTTTTCTGATGGTCTTAGGAGATCCCTGTGAAAGGGTTGAGAACCGCTGCCCTATAAGATAGAGTAGAACTGCCCCTGTCAGTTTCCCAGGCTGTAACTCTTTATAGGAATAGAAGGCCTCATCATTCTCCCAAGGAGCAACTGGTGGTTTTGAACTGCTAACCTAGCAGTTAGCAGCCCAATGCAGAGCCATATACCATTAGGCCTCCTACAATACACCAACCAGCTTGGCTCTTTATTAAATACTAAAGGGCTTCACTGGTTTGCTAATCATTGCATGCTGGGCTACCAAGTGACCTTAACTTGACCAACCCTTTGGTTTGTTGCCCCTTTGGCTAAATATCAACAAGCACTCCAGGAATAATGCGGTCACCCCCAACCTCTTCCAAGCCACTGTATGCTACGAGCCAAGCTTCCAGGTATTAATAAAAACCTGGAAAAAAGGGTCTCCAGTCTCCCCACTCTCCCCACAGTGCCTCCTACAATCACAGCCACAGCCATTAATGCCCCAGGAAAAAGCAGCGGGGTACTCCATTCCAGAGAGAAACCTGACACCCTGCACAATCTGAAATGACCAAGATCAAAGACAATAACTGGACCTTCAAGCCACTGCAAGCCTTGCTAGTACTCTTTAAAAAGGCCAGAGGATTATCACTTGCAGGATGAATCTGTTTTGCGAC
This sequence comes from Echinops telfairi, assembly GCF_000313985.2. Taxonomy (NCBI): domain Eukaryota; kingdom Metazoa; phylum Chordata; class Mammalia; order Afrosoricida; family Tenrecidae; genus Echinops; species Echinops telfairi. The sequence continues at coordinate 813,844 of NW_022103938.1, forward strand.
TTTGCATTGTGCCTCCATCACTCCATCAGTTGCAGCTCCTTTGATTGCCCCACTGCAATCAGCAGTTAATCTGCTGGTGAACACCTTTTTTCCTCAACAGTTTTATTGGCACACAATTCATATATCATACAATTCATTAGTTCAGTCAGATCAAGAAGACTTGCCACCACAATCAGTTTTAGACCATTTTCTATTCTTGGACTCATTGTTATTAGCACCCCATACCACCACCCCACCCTTCTTTCCAAGCCTCCCCTACCAAAACAAGCAAGCAAAGACTAACAAAAATAACAAGGCAAACGGATAAAAGCCTCAAAAACTGCAGAAAATATAAAAAATTAGAACACATTTAAATGGATCCTAATGGAGAGCGAGTGATAAATTTCAACCTAACCGAATCTGCCACAATCCGCTTTCCAATGCGTTTGGCATGATCAGCTAACATTACCTGGAACAGGTGTGTTGGGTATCTTTGCAGCCGTTCTCAACCTTCCTAATGCCGTGACCCTTTAATACTGTTCCTCATGTGGTGGTGACCCCCAACCATAAAATGATTTTCCTTGCTACTTCATAACTGTAATTTTGCTACTGTTATGAATTGGGTGACCCCTGTGAGAGGGTCATTTGGCCCCCAAAGGGCTCGCAACCCACAGGTTGAGAACCGCTGCTTTAGAGGCTCTAGGCCAGTCTGGGGAGCATGGCCAGCTCCTTGCAGCTTTAGGCCCAGACAGAGGGATTCAGTATTACTCCACCCCATCTAGAAATTGAGATATACATGTGTCCATAACAAAGAGGAGCCAGTTTATAGCGGCATTGTCCTTAAAGCCCAGGCCCCTCTCTGTTTCCATTTCCCTGCTTTCATTAAGGGGATTCCTGTAGGAACCCTAAGCTATTCATCCTGCAGGACGATAGTGACATACATTTTACCAGAGGGAAACTTTCCTTCTTCCCAGATCCTCTTTCAGGAGTTAACTGCTTCTACCCTCCCCCAATATTTCTATATATCAGAGGCTAAATTACAAGGGAGGGTTTCCCAAGGGAGGCCTCTAGGGTGCGCACATTCACCCCTGATGGCAGACTCTTTGATGGGGAGGTCTAAGAACTGATCTTTACTCCCTTCTTTCTAGAATCTCAGAAGGAAAAGCTTTCATTGACACTACCAGGCATGTCATGTTTTGAGGAAGATTTACATGAAAGTCCTTCTCCTAACACATATTTCCTGCATCAGCTCTCTAATTTACTTTTGGAACTAAAAAAAAAAAATTAGTGTGGGACTGAACACATATTTTGTTCAAGAAGTTCTGTATCTGCAGAAGCTCTGTATCTCAGTGTTTACCAACCAACTGGACAAGGCCCTGCCCTCTGGGATATGCTGTGTCTACTATATTCTGTTGCCAAGGCCACAACTCCCATGGATCAGTGTTCTGGCAAGAATTGCAGGGACTGCTGCCAGAACCACTGGAGTGGTCTCTGCAGGAAATACATATGTTAACCTTTCTTTCGAACTAGCACAACTCCACATAGAGATCGCCGCTGATTCATCATTGATTTGGAGATGCAGATCAATTCCCTAGTGGCAGTTGTTGTCTAGAATTGGCCAGGCCTAGACACTCTGGCAGAGGCTCCAGGCGGAATTTATGCCGTGCTCAAAGGAGAAGGCCGCTTCTGAGTAAAACAAACAGGTCACGTCCAGGATCATATTTGCCAGTTCCTAGAATGAGCACAGGGGCTCCTGGTTACGACCCTTCCTGGACCCCTTAACATCTATGGGGCTCCTGGTTACGACCCTTCCTGGACCCCTTAACATCTATTATTCTCTTACTGCTGTTGCTGCTCCTTCTCCTCCTCCTTCTCTTCCTCCTCCTTCTCCTTCTCCTCCTCCTTCTCTTCCTCTTCCTCCTCCTCTTTCTCTTCCTCCTCCTCCTCCTTCTCCTCTTTCTCCTCCTCCTCCTCCTCCTCCTC
>NW_022103938.1:816124-822686 GCF_000313985.2 Echinops telfairi
TCCTTCTCCTCTTCCTCCTCCTTCTCTTCCTTCCCCTCTTCCTCCCCCTTCTCCTCCTTCTCCTCCTTCTCCTCTTCCTCCTCCTTCTCTTCCTTCTCCTCTTTCTCCTCCTCCTTCTCCTCTTCTTCTTCCTTCTCCTCCTCCTCCTCCTCCTCCTTTTCCTTCTTCCTCTTCTTCTTTTTAGACCTTGTGCTTTTAATACCCCCTTTTCTGTTTGTCTCTTCCAGACTAGAAGCTGTGAGGCTACAGATGATGGTGTAGCCAACATACCATACTCCTGCCTGCTGCTCAACCTCCTGGATCTGCCTGCTCCCACACTCCATACAGATTCTTTCCTCCCGCCTTGCCCAAATAGTGGTGCCATCCAAATCAGCTCAGCTCTATGTCCCTGTTTAGCAGGAAGTAGTTACAGAAGGATAACCTTTGCCACTCAACTTCCAAAAGAATTAGATGGTATCATTAGTGGGAGGAATGTTAGCTAGACAGAGGTGAGCAAAGGGAAGAGAGGTGATGATGACAGGAATCTTAACACAAAGAGAGGGGGAGACCTGTTTCCCTCATATCTCTCCAGCATGAAGTAATGTGAAGAGCAGACATGTTAGTCTGGGTAGACTAGAGATACAAATTCATAGACACTCATATGTGTTTAAGAAAGAGCTTTCTAAACAAGGGCAGTTGAATATTGAGAAAACATCCCAGTCCAGATCAAGTTCATAAGTCTGATATTAGCCCATATGTCTGATACCAATCTATAAAGTCATCTTCAGACTTAGGAAACATATGCAATGATGCCAAATGCAGGAAGATCACAGGCCAGTGGGTCGAAGGTCTTGTGGATCCAGTGGTGGTGTAAGAATCAATGCTGGACAGGGATCTCCACATTGCTCCTCTGGCTCCAGGGCTCTAGCATAGATCCATGTGTCTTCTCAACAGAAATGTCTCACAGTGAGTGAGTGTGTATCCTGCCTCCAGGAGTTATTTGTCTCCTTAGCGCCTCCAAATGTGGTCATCAAGTTGCAACCTGATTGACAGGCTAAACTCCACCCCTTCACTCTTCAGTCTCAAATTGACAACAGATTATGAAACTATCACAGCAGATAAGACACCTTTTCTTATCAATCAAAGAGACCGGTGAGATAGTTAATGTTTATTGTGCCAACCTGGCTGATAAACACATGTGGGATTAATTGAAGGGTGGAGAGATAAATGGCTCAGTGAGCCTCACCTTTCTAGTTCTCAGGTCTCTTGCTTTGTGATGTTTGGACCAGGGTGCAGCTGCCTTAGCCAGTTCCCTGCTTCAGCTGGCAAGGCTCATTTCTTGCAAGACATCCCCAAGGAAAAGGTGCATGGACCTACCCTGATGCAGCCCTGGGTGCTGGAGCAGCCGTGTGGAGACCCCTGCCAGCGCTGAGATACTTACTGATTCGGCTTTCCTATTGCAGTCAGCGTCATTGTGTGTGTTTTGTGAGATGGAGGAGGACTTTGTGGATTGGTGTTGGACATATGGGTTGATGTTGGACTTGTGGGCTTGGGCAGCACTGGCTTGGGATGTTTTCTCGATGTGCACTTAACCTTTATATAAAACTCTCTCTTATCCATATGAGTTTCTGTGGATTTGTTTCTCTAATTTATCCAGACTAACACAACCATTGATGGTGACAAAGCTAGGTGGAGAGAGACAGAAGGTTCACACCACCTCTACAAGGACAAAACAGACTCTTAGATTTTGTTTTGTTTACAGTTTCTGAAATATACATATATTTCTCTAAAAAACTTGAAATGACCATTTCTGAGTTATGTAGCTATTATATTAGATCTTCTTCTTCTACGGTGATGCTGAAAGAACTCAGCACAAGGTGTACCATCACGGGTCAGACAGTGTGACCACTGGATAACTCAACAGGTGTTCAATCTATTTCTACCCAGTGGAGTTTGGCAGCAAAGCATTACAACTCTAAGCTATTTTGAAGATTTACTTACTTTTAAAGTGAAGTTAGGAAATTTACTGCAAGGCACAACATTTGGAAATTCAAGGTGTTTTGGAATACTGAATTATCCAACACCTAACATGGTTTATAGCAAGCCTTAAATGTCTTTAAATACATGAGAATTTTAAGTGAAAATTCAATTTGTGATAGATATATTTTACACTCATGTTGAATTCATTCTCCTATAATAATTACTTATATGTGAGGCTTTCTACCCCGCTACATATTTACAGCCTCGGAAAACCACAAGGGCGGATCTGCTCTGCCAGACACTGTTGATATGAGTTGGAATTGAGTTGGTGGCAGTTCTACTTTTTTCATTATGTATTTGATAAGGTTTTTCTTTCTTTTTTTACAAGTAATTTACATATAATTCAATAGTTCAATCATTTAGACTCTTGGATTTTGTTTCTAGAGACAGGGGAGATACACTAGAGAAGCAGACAACAGCAGAAGGCTCTCCTGCAAGCAGAATAAACTCTGCATTCTAGCAGGCCTCTTAGACTAGCTCGATGCCCTTTGGAATTCTTTGAAAAGCATCCCTTTCAATAAATTCACTCCTTCTGCTCAACTCTTTTTCTCTGAGTCTGGTCTGAATTTTGTCTCTTGCTTATTTCTCTCTTGTGAGAGTGACAAGAACTGAGGGAGGTGGTGGAGAGACACAGAATTACAAGCCGTCTCTGGGTGACACTCGCACGTGCCTTCCTGTACACGTGCAGAAATGGCACGGGGCCATGGCCGACCTCCTCTGGCTACACAAGGGAGAAGGAGAGTCCTGCTCCACACCAGCCCCAGGCTGATTGCCACAAGGCTGAGATCAGACCGGCCTCTTCCCCCATCCTCCTTTTTCCTATTCTGACACCCACCATTGCTCTCACAGCATTTTACTTCTCTTACTGCATTCCAAGATTTGTTTCAATGACCATACAATCTTGTGTTGTCTGTGTGGATTTTCCCCCCTTTATAACAATATTTTTTCCTCTTGTGATTGACTAATTCCATTCAGCATAATGTTTTCCAAGCATCCTGGCATAGTGGTTATGTGTTGGGCTTCTAACTGCAAGATCAGCAGTTTGAAACCACCAGCTGCTCTGTGGGAGGCAGATGAGGCTCTCTTCTTTAAAGAGTTAGCCTTGGAAACCTGCAGGGGCAGTTGTACCTTGTTCTATAGGGTTGCTATGAGTCAACAGTGAGTTGAGTTTACAAAGTTTTCCAAGTTCATTCATTCTGTGAGGTGCTTCATGGCTTCATTATTATTATTTTTAACGAGGCATAGTAGTCCATTGAAAATCACTACATTTTTATTCACTACACTCCTAGCCTGAGTATATTTTACCACATTTCCACTAATGTCTTTTTTACTTCCAGTGTTCAATGCAGGACACCACATGGCATTTAGTTATTATGATCCTATAATCTTCTCTGTTCTCTGATAGTTTCTCAGTGTTTCCTTGTTTTTCATGATATTATAATTTTAAAGAACACTGCCAGATTTTATAGAATACTCAATTTAGAATTATTTGATATTTTCTCCTGTTGAGACTGGTAATACAGTTGTTGTTGTTTTTTTTTTGAAAAATACCTTCTCATTGCACCTGACCAATAGGGTATGTTCACTGCATTCCACATTCACAATTTCAGTTTAAATATGAGAAATTAAGGGGTACATGGTTATCACTCATTCTCATTGTTGGTGATGCTGCTCTTCTGTGCTTGGTGGAAGGGGCGTTTGCCAGGTTTTTCCGTTGTAATATTTCTTTTTCCTTCAATGCTCCAGTCGTTGGAAGTGAGTTGCTAAGTCTTGCCCACACTAAAGGGAATTAATGTTCACATCACTAGGGGATATCTATATCTACTATTTTCAACCCTCTTTAAGGATTAATTCCCCCCCATTCATTAATTCATATCAGTATAGACTTGTGGTTTTTGTTTTTAAACAATTCTTTGGATTATAATTTAATGCTGTTGTTATTTTATTTTGTTGTTCAAATTGTTCCAGCTTTGACCACTGGGAGTGCTTTCATGTTGCTTCCTAGGCTGTTCTTTGTTATTTTATTTCCAACATTTTTATTGTCATATAATTTATGTATCATACAATCCAATAGCTCAGTCACATTAACAAGGGTTGTGCAATCATCACCACAATCAATTTTAGAAAAAATTCCTCATTTGAAAAACCTTTCTCTTGTGAATTAGGTGAAGGTTTATAGAACAACGAGTTTTATTTCAATTCAACCATTGCAGTCTCTTGAATGTACCATTTACTTATCCCACTCCCTCCTGTGTTTCTTATTTATATTCTTCCCTCTTTTCCTTCATGCTTATACTCATCATTATTAGCTCCCCTTTTTTCCCCAACCTCCCCTGCCATACTCCCAAGGAACCATTAATCCAGTTACTCTCTCTATAGAGTTCCCTCTCTTAGATTTCATATACAGAAAAATATTTTTACAATATCCCCAAATTAATAAGAGTAGCAAAGCAAAACAGATTAAAAACCTTAATCCAAAGGAAAGCAGGGAATATTAAAATGAGAACAAATTTAAGTGGATCCTGCTGTTGTTGTTGGTAGGTGCCATTGAGTCAGCTGTGACCCAGTGTGATCTTACACACAACAGAACGAAATACTGCCGGGCCTTACCCCATCTTTTCCATTGTTCCAATGCGTGAGCCCATTGTTGAAGCCACGGTGTCAGTCCATCTCATTGAGGGCCTTCCTCTCGTCGTCTTCACCGCCCCTCCACTTTACCAAACATGATGTCCTTCTCTAGTGACTCGTTTCTCTGACATCATGTCCCCAGTGTGTAAGTCGAAGTCTCACTATCCTTGCCTCTAAGGAGCACACTGGCCATACTTCTTCCAAGACAAATTGGATTGTCCTTTTAGCAGGCCATGGTACTTTCAATATTCTTCTTCAGCACCACAATTGCAATGCATCGATTTCTATTCGGTCTTCTTTATTCAATGCCCAACTTTCACCTGCAAACAAAGCAATTGAATATAGATGGCTTAAGTCAGGCACATCTTAGTCATCCAAGTAAACTTTTGCTTTTGAATATTCAAAGTTCTTGTGCAGCAGATTTACCTAGTGCAACTCATCTTTTGGTCTCTTGGCTGCTGCTGCTTTCATGAACATTGATTGTGGACCCAAGCAAGGCAAAATCCTTGACAATCTCATCCTTTAAACCATTTATCATGAGGCTACCTATTGGTCCAGTGGTGAGGATTTTGGTCTTCTTTACATTGAATCCTTGATCTTCATCAGCAAGTGCTTCAAGTCCTCCTGACTTTCAGCAAGCAAGGTCGTGTCATCCGCATATCACAGGTTGTTAATAAGCCTTCTTTCAATCCTGATGCCACATTCTTCTTCATATAATCCAGCTTCTCTGATTTTTTGTTCAGCCCACAGATTGAATAAGTATGATGAGAGGTTACAACCCTGCCACACATCTTTCCTTATTTTAGGCCATGCCATATTCCCTTGTTCTGTTCATATAACTGCCTCTTGATCTATGTACAAGTTCCTTATGAGCACAATGAAGTGTTCTAGAATTTCCACTCTTCTCAAGGTTATAAGTAGTTTATTATGATCTACATAGTCCAATGCCTTGCCATAGTTAATGAAACACAAGTAAACTTCTTTTAAGTATTCTCTGCTTTAAGCCAAGGTCCATCTGACATCAACAATGATATCCTTTGTTCCACATCCTCTTGTGTATCTGAACTGAACGTCTATAGTTGCCTGGCTATGTTCTGCTGCAACCATAATTGGATGATCTTTAGCAGAATTTTACTGGCATGTGATATCAGTGATATTATTCTATAGTTGAGAATCTGTTGGGCTACTTTTCTTTGGAATGGGTACCAATATGGATCTCTTCTAGTCAGTTGTCCAAGTAGCTGTCTTCTAAATGTTCTGGCATAGATGTGTGAGTGCTCCCAGTGCTTCATCAGCTTGTTAAAACATTTCAATTACTATTCCATCAATTCCTGGAGCCTTCTTTTTGACTAATGCTTTCAGTGCACCTTGAACTCTCTTCTTCATGAGGGAGATCGGATGATAGGCTGCTAAAATTTAACCTAACAGTCTCTGCAGCAATCCACTATCCTATGCATTCTGCATGATAGCAAGGCTGTTCACATCCTTGGTCCATGGTCAGAGGGGACTCATTAGAGGATTAATCCATGTGTATTTATTTCCCTTCATTAAAAAAAATCCCCCACCAGCCCCAATCCAAGCTACTACATGGACATCTGCCCCTCCCCCAGAAGAATTTATTTCAAAGGATGGCATTGAATCTGCAGCTCCGGGAGAGGAACATATCTGATCAGAGCACACGGGAGCAGATGAAGGGGGAGGAGGAGAGAGTGGAGCACATCCTGGCCCACCAGGCCTTGAGGACGATGTTCCCAATTAAAGCAGCCAGTCCACAGTGAGGACCACATGGCCAGCCCCACTATGAAACATGACGTCCCTCACTGACCCATAGCCACTGCCACAGGGGACAACCCCCGAGACAGTGTGGGAATTGCGCCCGATCTGATCCCGCCACACCGAGGCAAAACACTAAGGG
>NW_022103938.1:824331-841198 GCF_000313985.2 Echinops telfairi
AAAATAAGAGTTATATGAGCCCCTAATAAAATGATTAAAAAATTCTCCCAAACTGAAATAGCTTTAAATGAGTCAAAAGGGAGATCAAATGAAAAGATATTAAATTTTAACATGACTATGTTCGCCAGAATATGTTTACAATGCTTTCTGTCAAATAATGGGGCTACTCACATCCCTCAATTATGATCAGAGGGAATTTACAGGAGGTTGAATCCATATGTGGATGCTGCAAATAGATTTTGGACTTCCACTGTCACCCATAGCCTTCTGAAAACCAGACATTCACAATTTAAACTCTGATACCATTCCCTCCTTTAGATTTGGATTATATTATTTCCAATCCTTGGGTACCATAGGATGTGTGCTTCTTCCATGTGGATTTAGTTGATAATTCACTTACATGGCTACTTGCTTTACACAGTCTTTAAGACCCTAGACACTATTCTTTCTGATAGTAGCACCATCTAGTTTCTTCACCATGCTTTGCTATAGCACTCATATCTTTACTGATCTGTTCATGAGGGTGCACCCTATGCCATTCTGACATGCCCCAACGCTGTGGTTTATTTCTGTGTATGTGTGTGTACCTCCTTATTTTTTTTAATTATTATTTTTTTAACATTTTATTAGGGGCTCATACAACTGTTATCCCAATCCATACACACATCAATTGTGTAAACCTTATTTAATGGTACCACATGGTCTTCTGGGTAGTTCTCTGTGTATCTCTTTCTTGTCAGTTACTCTCTCTTGAAAATCCCACCCATTTATATCGCTCAACACTTTCCGTCTTTGTCTGAGGCACCCTGTAGTATTGCCCTCTGCTTCGAGTCCATATTCCTGCTTTGTGCCAGAAATTGGCTCAGCTTAAAAGCCAGATGATCTTTGGACTCACCTTTGTGTGTCTCACGTCTCTCAAGTGAAACTCTGCTCTGTTTCGTTGCATGTCCCCAAACACTTGCTTCCTGTATTTTGCCTGGAAGAGGGCAACCATATTACTGTCATAGTTAGAAGCAGAACGGTAGTCTTTTAATAATATGTTTCCGGTGTTTCTCCTCTCTGTTCTCTCTGTACCTGCTCTTTTTATTTAGTTAGCTAGCTTTATTTTTTTAGAGATAAAAGTTTGTAAATGGTTACCAGGATCTGGAGAAAGAGGGAATGGGAATTATTGCCGAGAGTGTTCAGCTTTTCTGTGTGGGGCAATGTAACACTCTCCTTTCTTTTTATTTTGCATTGAGTGAAGGTTTACAGAGCCTACGAATCTTCCATTTAACAACACATACACACTTTGTTTCATTTCACTGACTGCAATCCGCACACCAAAATGTCCCTATTTCACTTCCTTCCCGTGGTTCTTGTTTCCATTCCTCCTTGCTTCCCTTTTCTGAACTTTGTCCTAAGGTATGTGCGCCCCTTTCAATCTCCAATGGTTGGTTATCCTAAGATGTGCCTGTCCTGCCTTGTGAGAAACTAACACTGAGGAAAATATAATGAGGACTATATTCCCTAACTTATAATAGAGGGAATCTGGAAAGCTAGTACTCCACGGTAGGAAAGCCTCCACTTTGGTTAAGTTCGAGATCAAGTCCAAGTACATTATCCTGCTTTAAATATCACTTCCACAGATTCTCCCCTAATAGCTATGCTGCCTTAAAGTGAGCATGTGGTTGATTTTATCTTCCTAGAGAAGCAGACATCCTTTTGCTATCTCCTCCCACTGTGTTACTGAACCCCCCCACCCCCCATACCTTCCTCCAATACAGGTATTAGTTTTTCTCACCTGTGAGCTCAGGGACCTTAATGTAGTTACCACCCACCTCGTGATGTATATAGCTACTGAATATGCATTCCTTAGGGCTACTTATAAATATCCCAAGATAGTAAAGAAGCTCTCTCTTCTCCCAGTTCCACATGGAACATGAACAGGGGCTGAGGTGAGCATGCTCCCATAAATGTGTCTGACTCCTTTATTATACTCTCTCTCTCCTATCTTTCCTGTTCTCTATGACTATTGTCTTTATATATTATATACATATGAAAACTATGATCTTTATATATTATAATCGTACAATTGAGCCTACTGACCCTTCGGTTGTTAGAGGCTGGTTTCCTCTAACACTGCCTACCAAGTTTTATTCTTCCTGTAGACTTGTCTATTGTTTGGCTGAAAATTAGCCAGGGGTGGGAGAGCTTATTTACAGAACTAGTGGTTTGCCAAGGACCCTAATCTCGAGGGTCCCACCAGTCTCTATCTGATGAGTAAACCTTGGCTTAAGAAAAAATGTAAATGTTATGATTTTGAGTTTCGTTCTACATTTTTCTTCCACTCTAAGCTGGGCCTTCTTTTGCGACCCTTTTCACAGCAGTTGATAGTGGTAGCCAGGCAGCATCTAGTTCTTCTGGTTGGAGAATGATGTTAATACGGATCATCAGGGCATTGAGACAATTGTTTTCATGTATCTTCAGTTTTTATCAGTATTCTTTCCCCCAGACATAGAGAGGCCAATAGTTGTGCCTTAGATGGTTGCTTACCAGCTTTTAAGCTTAAGTTGGTGCCTAAAAGCAAAGGCATCCTGAGAGAGCCCTGGTTTCATGCTAAACCTCAAAATCAGTCCAAATGCTAGCTTGAGTCCCCACGTTCATTTTCTGACCACCAAGCTGCTAAAGTGAAGCCCGGGAGACAAGAAAGGGCAGTAGTCCTGAGCAATCTCCTTGGTAATCCAGGAGGGCAGGATACTTAGGGGAAAGATAGATGTAAGAGGAACATAGACATTGAATAGACAGGAACATAGACAAAGACTAGATATCATATATACTCATGGATAAGCTGAGTTTTCCAGCACATTTTTTTATGCTGAAAAAGCTTCCCTTGGCTTATACTCGAGTGAGGGTCCCACTTACCTGTTCTCTAATGTAGTGTGGTATCTGGTATCACTGGTATCTCCTGCTCATCTGTGGGTGCCTGAAGCCTCTGTTGTTGATCTGATGACTGCTGATATCACCACTCTTCTTTTCTTCTGCATGCCGGCAGCCTCTGCGCTATCTGTGCAGTACTGGGCAAGAACCTGCCTGCTTCTGTGTGCTGGTACCTGGGGCGCACCGCATCCTTGTCAGGATCCTTGTCGGATGTGGCAGCTCTTCTTCTCCCACTCTTCTCCAGGGCTGTGACCAATGACATAGCCTTTACAGTCTTACCTCTGCTTGGTCACGCCCCCTTGCTCCACCCAAGCATTGCTGAATACAAGTACTGGTATATTTCTGGTCTTGGCTATACAGTATGTTTATTTACAGTTCTTAGTCTGCTATATTTTATTTTTTGTTTTCTTATTAAACCCTGTCTGGACCCAGTGTTGACAATGCTTGCATAGAGCAGCCTGTGTTAGGGCTCATAATATATATGCTGCGTTGTGTATGCACTGTTACTGCATGTGCTGTATTACTGTTGGACGTGCTAATGCAACACATGCAGTAATGCAGTGCATACACAATGCAGCATGTACATTCTGAGCCCTAACACAGGCTGCTCTATGCAAACCGTCATGTCATCACATTCTAGAATATCATCAGCCTGCATTAGGCCTCAAACTATACAAACTGTGCTGTGTATATGCAGTAAAGCAGTGTAAGCAGTAACACAGCAAGTATATTGTTGATACCATATTGTTTTTGTTGACCCTCTTTTCCACTTACAGAGCTCATTTACTATTTTTCTTTGAAATAAATATTCAAAAACATTTAACCAAAAAAAAAGAAGAAAAAGAAGAAGAAGAAAAAAAAAACATTTAACCTACTAATGCCTCAATTAATGTAATTTTAATGGTATCTATTTTTATTTTGAAATTTATCAGTAGTTGCTGCATTTCCCACCCTAGGCTTATACTCAAGTCAATAAATTTTCCCAGTTTTTTGGTGGTAAAATTAGGTGCCTTGGCTTATATTTGGGTCTGCTACTACTCGAGTATATATGGTAGGTGAAGGAGGAACATACACAAAAGGATAAAGGTAGACATTAGGAAATTCCCCTTCAAGACCTGGATATGCAAATAGAAGAGAGCCCTCTCCTTTGTCTTCCCCAATTCTGGCCTAATGGATTTAACTCAAGATCCCTCCTGACTGTCTTTGTCATAAAACAGTTGACAATGGCTTGGCAAAGTTACGGTTTATTATTTATTTGGTAACTGTTTTATTGGCACTTTATCTACATATCATACAATCCAATAATTCAATCATATCTAGAAGAGTTGTACAATTATCACCACAATCAATTCTAGAACATTGTCTTATTTCTTGTACTCATTGTGATTCATATAACCTTTGAAAAATTGTGTCAAAAATATACATAACAAAACATTCTCCAATTCAACATCTGCATGTATAATTTAGTGCTACCGATTATACTCTGTGTTGTACAACCAGCATTGATATCCTGTTCCAAATTATTCCACCACCATCAACATAACCTCAATGCGTCCTTTGCAACAAGTCTTCTTCGTTCACCCATGGTAACCATTGGTCGTTGTTTTTTTTTAAGCTGTTTTCTTGACATTAAGTGTATTAACGTATCATACACTTCCATAGCTAAACTGCTTTTAAAACCAGTTGTATATATCTTATCACAATCAGTTCTAAAGCTCCCTACTCCTCCAGCAAAAGTTACAATTTATATTTATCTCATCTATCTTAAGAACAAAGCCCACAGAGAAGAAGCACACAAGCCTGTGTGATCACGAGGTGTTGAAGGGATCAGGTAGCAGACACCAAAGAACAAAAACCATCATTGTGTGATCACCTTCCCCATATAAACGCTGTAGATGAATGTATGTATAAGTAAGTGTGGTGAAGAAGGCTGATGGTACCCGGCTATCAAGAGATATAGCATCTGGGGTCTTAAAGGCTTGAAAGTAAACAAGCGGCCATCTAGCCCAGAAGCAACAAAGCCCACTTGGAAGCAGCACACCAACATGTGTGATCATGAAGGGCTGAGGGGACCAGGTTTCAAGCACCAAAGGCGGGGAGAAAAAAATCATATCATCGTGAATGAGGGGAGCACGTGATCGGGACCCAATGCCCATCTGTAGACAACTGGACATCCCTTGCAGAGGGGTAGTGGGGAGGAGCTGAGTCACTCAGTGTAGCAATAATGAAACTCACAACCTTCCTCTAATTCTTAAATACTTTCTTCCCCCCCACTATCATGATCCCAGTTCTTCCATGCAAACCTGGTCAGACCAGAGGATGCACAGCAGTACAGATGGGAACTGGAAGCACAGGGAATCCAGGACAGATGAACCCCTCAGGACCAGTGGTGAGAGTGGTGATACTAGGCGGGAAGGGGGGTAGAAAGGGGGAACCAATCACAAGGATCTACATATAACCTACTCCCTGGGGGGTGGGCAACAGAAAAGTGGGTGAAGGGAGACGCCGGGCAGTGTAAGATAAGATAAAATAATAATTTATAAAATATTAAGGGTTCATGAGGGAGGGGGGAGCGGGGAGGGAGGGGGAGGGGAAAAAGGAAAATGAGGAGCTGATTCCAGGAACCCAAGCGGGAAAGCAAGTTTTGAGAATGATGAGGGCAACGAATGTATAAGTGTGCTTTACGCAATTGATGTATGTGTGGATTGTGATAAGAATTGTATGAGCCCCAATAAAATGGTTTTAAAAAATTCAATTCAAGAAATATTTGCTGAGCTGTGTACAGAGCACTGAAGTTATAAAGATAGTTCACATAAAAAACCCCCAAAAACCAAACCACTACCAACTCTGTATAAAAAGAACAAAAATATGAATGACTTTCTGGGTTTAGTCAGACTTAGCTTTGATGGTGTGCCATTCCTTTTCCCATCCCTCTCTTCTCCTTTATGAATATGCCAAATAAAATTTTGTTTCCCACCACTGTTATCAATCTTGAGATGATTTTTCCCTAGGACAAGATCCCAGCCATCAATCAGCAAAGCAGGATGTAGAACTTAGTCTTTGTGGGCTATATTATGTCTTCCGTGTGTACATGCTTTCTCTTGAGGATCTTAGCTATTCTCAAAGTTTCATTCCCCTTACCTTATGTTTATTAACCCTTTATATACTAGAAGTAAATTATTAACATTTTGCATATATTTGTATAATTTGTTCCACTTTATAGTTGTCTTGACTCTGGTGGTGTAGTGTATTATGCTAACCACTACAACAGTTCAAACAGTTCAACAGTTCAAAACCGCCAACTGCTCTGTGGCATTGTAAGCATCTCAGTGCTGGCAGGGGTCTCTATGTGGCTTCTCCGGCTTCAGAGGTCTGGTTGCATCAGGGTAGGTCCATGTGGCTTCTCCAGCTCTGGGCACTGGGATAGTTCCATGTGTCTTGTCAGCTGCAGTGTTTCCCAGGGAGTGGCAGAGAGAGAGAAGTGTCTTCCGTCTCCAAGGATGAAATACCGCATTTCCCAGAATTCTCTCTCTCTATCTACTCAAAAGGTCCAAGAGACAATGAAATCAGGCCATTGGGTACGCATCTGTTTTCTCAGAAGGAAACAAAATAGAGACAAAAATCTATGATAAATCACAACTAAGAATGACACTTATTTTTTATTTCATTTTTCATAATCAAGATAGCTGGATTTAAGAGAATTTTCAGGATCAGGCCAGATGGGAAATCAACTTAATATGTATTTATTGTGCATCTGCAAAAGTGTATGGGCAAAAATATTACACTTTACAATATTAATTCCTCTAGTTGAACCATTTCCTGAAATATTACTTCTGTTTTTGTCATGTTGGATTAGAGAGCTGTCGCTTTTTTTTTTTAAACACAAAACAACCTTTAAGTTTCCTGCTAGCAGTTTAGAGATTGAGCTGTTTTCTCACGGATCCTTATCTCTCCACTCTCATACTTTTGCTCTCTCAACTGAATGCGAAAGGCAGCAAGTAGATGGAGCAAACTGACAGTTCCATCTATTCCTTCTTAGAGTCGCCTGCTGCTCCCCAAGTGCAGAATGACTTCGGTGAGCAGCGAAGAGGTGAGTGGACCAAGTGCCCATGAGTAGCTGTGCACAGTGGGCATGCATAGGCGCAGGGTGAGTGAGGTGGACGACGTGTGGATGCAGGACAATTTGAGGCAATTCTTTTGGTTCATCTTGACATCCAGCGAGAATAGGAATGTGAAATTTTGGTTGATGATCCTGTCTGTGATCTCAGTACCCAGATCAATTCTTTTCTGATATTCACTTCTATGAAGCCAATCTTTATTCTAGGGCAATGCTGCTATTCTTTATTAAACCACCTGAGCTAAAGCAAGGGCTTTGTTGGGAGAAGTTCATGTTTTTAGTTAGGTTTGGCGTGACCTTGGATCAGCTATTGAAATTCTAGGCATCTCGGTTTTCCTGACTGTGTAACAAGGAGAAAGACTATTTTTGCTAGTGGGTAAGATTTTTTTGTAAGAAAAGAGACAGACTTACCTATCTGCAACTTTCCCCCCCAAGGGTTGGTGCCAGGGCAAAGGTAACAAGAACACTACAGGCGGTAGTCTCTGTGACTCTGGGGATTTGATAATGAAAAGCAAACAGATCAACAACTTTATTTTTTATCTGGAAACCTGAAAGAACACTACCCGAGACAGGCAGATAACAGTGTAAACGCCAACGCTAATATTTGATTTTGAATCTTAGCTAGTAGACTCTCAAAGGATCGTAGCTCCAGGTTCATCCTGACATTGTTATATGTGGATGGCCAATAACTTCCTTTCCTAGAGCCCTGGAAGGTGGCTATGAGTTGGCATCGACTCAATGACAGTGAGCTTGGTTTTAAAAGGAGCTCTGGTGGTGTAGCGGTTACCGTTAGGCTGCTAACTGCAAGGTCAGCAGTTGGAAACCACCAGCCAGCTCTGCAGGATAAACACTGGGCTTTCTACTTCGTAAAGAGTTACAGTCCTACAACAGTTCTACCATGGCCTATATATAGCGTGATACTGTACATCAGAATGACTTGATGGCGCGAGAGCCCTTAAAAGCACAGGGTAGCTATACTACTGATCATGGGTTATGGAAACATAGGAGAGCAGATGAAGTGTATTACAGATCCCTTTCAATAACAAGCCAGCTGCTAAAAGAGGACAGCATTAAAGGTGGTGACATTTGTGGTTGGTTTTCTCTCATTCTGGCCCAGTGAATGTTTCCCGACTTAAGCATGTTTAGGTGCTAGTATAGAAAACTCTTAGGAGGCAGAGGGAGAGACTTCCCAGGCACTTGTTTACTCTGAAAACTAGATCTTGCGCAAGCAACATGTAAGCCAATTTGTTGTGCTACTGCTACTGCCTAGATCTGTTAGCTCTTCAAAAATCTGTCAAAGATTTACTTTTATTGCTCAGCTTTTACATTAAAACTAGGCAAATTGCCTTTGAACAAAGATTTGTAGTAACTACAAACACTTCAAGAACAATGAAAGAAATAATTGCCACCAATTATTAAATTATTTAAAAATTCTCCCAGATTCTCATTTAATTTGGGTTTAGAGGCCTACATAATTTTATGTAATTATTTTTATATGATTAAAAAAATCTTACATCCTTTATTATTTTTTTCATTTATACAAGCTGTCGTGTTGCTGTGTAATTTTAATATTATATATTTTTATTAATATCCTTTGAAAGCATTGCATAATTTACAAAATCATTTAAATAGTCTTGGGCATTTAAATTTTATTATTATCAATAATAACAGCATTAGACATCTTTATTGTATCATCTTTTTCTTTTTGTAATATATCCGTGTCACATTCTAAGGAGTGGCAATATTAAGTCAAAAGAAATGTACATTTTAGTATATAAGTTCAAGGTCACAAAACTGGTGATAAATTGGAACCTGAAAAACTATTCCTATTTTCTCTGTGTAATTTAAAAAAATGTATACACCGTGCAAATGACACATTTTTATATATTGCCAGAATGTTCAGCCCTACTGTAGATTTCAAGTGTCCTATTTGAAGATAGAAAAAAAGATTAGGAGCTTTAAAAATGTCATTAATTTGTTAAAAATACCAAAGTATTACTATAGCATTGTAGAAAATATGGTAAGTATGAGAGAGCAAATATAAGAACATTAAGAAAAAATAAAATAAAATATTACTCATAATAACATTTTGTTGTATGATTTAATTTGTTTATATGCTGGTGCTACTATATACCCTCTAGTCCGAGACTTTTTTTTTTTTTTCCGAGACTTTTAATATATACTTCTTGAAAGTAAATTTTAAAAATATTTTCAAAAAATTTTTTTTTCATTTTACTAAATTTTTTGGATGATGGTTATTACACAGATGTAATTATGTTTTGATTCTGTTTTTAATTTTATATATCTAATTAACATTTATTTTTCTATTTCATTAAATATTCCTCCTTGGTGTAAATTGTTTTGTTTTTTATTTTTTAAATTTTATTTATTTCAACAGTTCCATTGACATATAATTCAATGCAATAGTTCAATCCTATTAAAAAGAGCCATCACCACAATCAATTTTAAAGCATTTTCTTCTTTCTTGTACTCATTGTTAATAGCTCTCCATCTCTCCCAACTTCCCCTACTATACACCTATGACATCGAAAATGGAAATATGTTCTCAGACTTGGAAATCTTTTCTCAAACTTTAAATTCAAAGTGAAAAAAATAGAGGTTAAATGCCACATGCATTCATGTGAAATATTATCTCATCCCTGACTATTAATCTAAAACCTTAGCTCTTCCAATGACAACAGCTTACCAAGCACTTCTGAGAGGTATGTCATTGTAGAAAAATAAAGAAAGAAAAAGTGTTGACCGTGTGATGGCAAGGTGAGGCCTCCTTGTCTAACTGCACTAGTGGAGACATGAGCTATTAGCCGCAGCAACAGCCGAAGGCTGATAGCTGCAAAGTGGAGGCCACACCTCCACTTTCCAAATGATTTTTCCAAATCTGATACCAGCTGTTCCCCCAACAGCACGATCTTCTCTGCTACTTCTGATAATTTGTTGGCAGAGACTCGCACAACTCACAGACCTTACTCATGATGAAGGGGTTCATTAGGGACTGACAGGTTACAGTTCAGAATCAAGAGCGAATTAGAATATATTTCATTAATCAGGCCAGCCTCTTCTTGGTGGTACCTGCAGGTAGGCCTCTTGCTAGCCCTTGGTAGACCTTATCAAAATATTCTCCATAAGATTGTATCAATTTGATTTCCCAAAAGCGACATTATCAAACCATGTAGCCACAATTACAAAGAGACAAAGGTATACTTTTAACTTAGTAGGTGTGGGTGACTACCCTGGACTTTAAAGAGCAAGTACCTGACAGATCTAGAAAAGAATCTAATCACATTTCCCACTGGGTCAAATTCCAAATTTCCTTTCCTTGACCTGTTTTCCCCTTCAACATCTCTACTGATTCAGGATTTTGCTTTGGTTTCTGTTCTTGCAGCGCCTTCTCCCAGGTCCTCTCTTTCTTACGTGGCAATAGCTCTGGGGCTTCTGACAGCAATTCTCATGAGTGTGCTGCTGTACCAGTGGATTCTGTGCTGGGGTAAGTGCTAAATGAAACCAACTATAATCTTTCACGGTCTCCATTTTGTATTATAATCCATATACCATAACAGAACATTTGACAAATGAAAATGCATCCAAACAAAAGAGCAGCCTTAGGGTTGGTACGAGTCAGGAATTGGCTTGATGACAATGAAAGGGTGCTTATACAACGATGTATTTCCTGTTTGCGGGTAGAGCTTCATGTGTTTCTACCATCTACATAGATACTTGTTTTCTTAACAGAATTGAAATCAAGTCCTATAAAATCCCCCCATTAAATGTTTTTTTTTCCTCATTTTATTGGGGGCTCTTACAGCTATTATAACAATCTATAAATCCATTATATCAAGTAAACTTGTACATATGTTGTCATTGTCATTTGCAAAACATTATCTTTCTACTTGATCCCTTAAAAAATTTTTTTTAAAGCAAGACCAGGTGCTTGTAGATTCTGATCAAAGTATGCTTATGGTATTATATATTGCTTTTTACTTTTAGGTTATCGCATAAATATTTTCTTTCTATCATGTTTCATGATAATAAAATTAGATACTATAAAGATAATTTGATGGTGTTTAACTTGTTACATAACACATATATCATAACTTAATAAACATATTCTGATTCTCTCCCACCCTCCCATTTAGGTAGGTTTCACTTTCTTCTTTTTTTTAAAATAGTTTTATCGACATTTCATCCACATATTATACAACTCAGTAGTTCAACCATGTCAAGAAGAGATGTACAATCTTTACCACAATCAATTTTAGAACATTTTCTTTTTCTCCATACTCATTTTTATTCATGTAAATGTTTTTTCCATTTTGGCAAAATATATACAACAAACACTCACCAATTCAACAACTTCTGCACGTATGATTCAGTGCTCTTCGTGTTGTACAGCCATTATTGTGATCCCTCTCCAAATGATTTCACCACCATTCAAACAAACTCGCTGTCCCCTAAGAAACAACTCTTCCTCTTCACCCGCAGTAACCATTGGTCAAGTCTGGTTTCTCTTTTCTTTTCAGCTGTTTTCTTGAAATATTCACATATCAGACACTTCCAGAGTCAAACCGCTTCTAAAAAGAGCTGTGTGTACATCATCACAATCAGCTCTAAAGCCTCCCCGCCCATCCACTGATTGCTCCTCAGTGCCCCCCACCTCTACCCCTGTTTTCAAATTTCTAAAGCAAACTTTTCTAGGTTTAGTTCTTTTAGCTCCTTAAATCGGAGAATCCCAAGGACTCTTCCTGTTTCCTAACCTAGAATCCTACCTTTGGTCTATGTTATCTGGGGATTGCTGTTAGTACTAGGCTGTGCAGAATCCCAGTTGAGGCTCAGGATTCTTGCCTCAAACCAAGCCCTGCCTGTGCCCGAAGGAGACTCTGAGGGAAGATAGGATTTTTTAATACAAGCTGGATAAAGGAATAGTTGTGTGAAAAAGATACAGATCAGTGAGGTGCCTAATTTATCACTAAATCCCTGGAATTCTGTATTGGTCCCATGCCAGGTCTTCATAAAACTTTACATGAAAAAACGAATTTTCCACATTTTAACAGTTGAGTCTAGAAAAAGTATAAAATGTATTCTGCAAGTCTAAATTACATATGTGTTTACCTAGTACAGTAGAACATGCACTTAATGTAAGGTAGAAACTTTCAAGAAGCAAAACTCAATGCTTATAATGTGAGATTCTTAGAAGTAGTAAGCACCTATCCATGATGGAAAACTTGCCAAACCCAGCAAAACCAAACCAGAATTCCCTTGAACTCCGGCTCTTCTCATTTTCACTGTGGAATGGCTCATGCCTGCTCACTGTGAAATTGTGCTGAAAGTGATTTCAATAGAATTATGGAATCTTAGTTGAAATTACCTGGAGCACTTATTTGATTTCTTTTCATTTTGACCGAACTATAATCAAATCAGCTGAAAGAAATGAGATTCTATGTTTTTTTTTTTCTTAAAAGTTCAGTGAGAGTTTGTTCACTTTTCATTTTAGTAGCTGATACCCTTCTCTCTCTGGAAGGCTTAAAATAATCCCTAAAAGAAATTCTTTTGGTGAAGCAGGAGTTTTAAATCTAATCTTCAATGGTAACAGACATTGCATCTGTGATAATAAAGAGATAAAACTTTTCATTCTAGCTAAGGTTGTTCTCTCTCATTCTTGTCCATTGTACCATCGTCAGGAATCATGTGGAGGTTGGGCATTCTGAAAGATTTTGCCAGCTTTAAGCCACGCACATTATGCAGTTGAACAAATTAGGCCGCGAGCATATAACGCAGGTGCATCAAGATCCAAGTCCTGGGCCCTCTTCACAGTCCTCAGCCAGATGGTCCACATGGCCTCCCCCGTGCTGGAGTCAGAATCCATCCGTGCTTAGTGCAGTGATACCACCAGTGACAGAGCTGGATCCCTCCATTTGCAACCAGACATGGTTCATTTCTGTAAACCTTAATCTGCATAGTAGTGGGGCAAGGAAGATGCTGGCACTATCATTTTTATCTGCTGTTTAATTGCCAAGACCCTGTGGCCCAGGAAGATGTGAACCAAGTCCTCTTCTTTGTTAGACTCCAACGACTCCCCTTGTGCCAGTTGTCCCAGCTGCCCAGACCGCTGGATGAAGTACGGTGACCATTGTTATTACTTCTCCGGGGAGAAAAAGGACTGGAATTCCAGTCTGGAATTCTGCTTCGCCAAAGATTCGCATCTCCTTATGCTTCAGGATAGTCATGAAATGGTAAGTAAAAATATTTAGAAGATGTAGGTAGCTTTGTTAGTGAATGACTTTCAAAATATATCATGCACCCTCCTTTGAGGAATAAAAAAATCTGTCATTTATTGAGGAGGATGCAATCTTTCTCACTTCTCTTTTCCCACCCATTTTTTTCTTTCTCCGTCTATACCTGCCTTCCTCCTTCTCCTCTCCCACTGCTTATCTTTCCCCCATCTACCCCAACACCCCCTAATTACAGAAACACAGATACTTGAGTACGTGTACGTGTACGTGTTTGTGTCTGTTGGAAGTGGGAGGGCCGTGAGGATTACACAGAGGGACTAGGCTGGAAATCTTAATCTAATAAAAATAAGCATCAGCCCTAGATACACACAGGAGGTCCAACCAAAAGCAGACTTCAGATCCCTGCAAGAGAACCAGTGAGACTTGGGAGGAGATCGGGAGAGAGATTATTATGGGACAAAGACTGCCTGTGCCTAGGGCTTTATTGATTTCTTTTTCTCTTTTTGGTTTGCTTTATCTTCATTGGAAACCAGTAAGTTCCCGACTGGTAGATAATGTGGGGGCCAGAAGGCACGATAATGAACAGTTATAGAAATCAGGAAAGAGAAGGGAGAGAAGTGGAGAAGTGTGTGTGTGTGTGTGTGTGTGGTATTTTTGAGGTCCTGGATTCTCTAGCCTAATTCGTTTTCTTGCCTCAGCTTTTGTCAGATTCCATAGAACCAGCTTGACTTATATCTTATCAGTTGAGCCATCTGTACTAGTGTTATTATACATTTGCTTTTTTGTTGTTGTTGACTTTCTTTCTGGGGACAGCACAGGCTTTAATGGCATTAACATGCCATCTAGGAGGTCCCACAGGAGCTTGGCTGGCAGCTTCTTCCAGGGGTGAGAGATGGTTAGGCCTGGCCCCTCCAGTCCTCTCCACAGACTGTAAGAATTTCCCACCCATCTCCCTCCCCCCTCCCACGCACCCATGGGGAAAAAAACCCCAACAACCCATGACATTGGCACACAAAACAGGCAAGCCCAGCCCAGGATCCCCAGCACACTGTAGTTTCTGTTCAGAGGGCTGGATCATAAGTTTTGGCATCTGCTTGGTGGTGATCCAGGATTGGTCCAGGAATAGTGTTTAAGGAGAAATAAGTCTTTCAGACCTCCAGCTTATAAAAGAAACTTTATAACCATGGATAAACATTATGACTTTCCATTTGCTCCCAAAGCAAGGTTTATACCCTATTTTCAGGTGTGTTTTAATATTCAGACTTGGGTCTGCACAGCTACCCAAATGAACATATAGACCTATTAAAATTGAAAATATTTTCCAACTAGCATTCCACTGGGTATGAGTGCTCAGCTAGAGAACTAGGCTGCTTTCTGTTAAAGTCTACCAGTTCATAAGATGTGCTTTCTCATGAGCAGAGTAGTCATCTTTCAGTAAGATACGCTGATGCAGTCTACCTCCAGTCTCAGATTGGTTATAGTAATATGTATAATAACAGAAGTTACCTTCTATTGAATGTCTACTGCATGCCAGGTATTTATGTATAGTCATCTTTTTATTCTACTTATTCATAATCCTCACAGCTGACTTACGAAGTAGAGTTCTCAACCCCCATTTTATTGATCAAGGAGCCCCGGTGGTGCAGTAGGGTAGGCATTGAGTTACAATTAGTTTATCTTGCTAAAGCGATCTTGCGCATGTTGAAAATTGACATATTTTTTCCTATTAATTTTGTTCTGGTGCTTTTTCTATTCTGTACATGTTTAAACATATTTGAATGTCAAATTGGAACTTGATATCATCTAGTTCCCTTGACATTTAGGTATCTCTTCTATCGCTAGCTTCAAGATGATTCTTACACTTGATCTTAGTCAAAAGGCCGAGAAGTGATTCAAGATGATTCTTGATAGAGGAAATAAAAATAAAAGTGGAATAGAGTTGTTCTGCTCTTTCTTCAGCTTCTGTTCACAAAATAACATATACCCGTTGTTGTTCTTGCCTTTTGAATATACCACTAGAGACAGTTGTGTCCTTTTCAAAGATAGGTTTACTAGTGAGATCTCTCTAGAAATACTGCAGTTTCTTTAAATCTATTATGACATGCCTCACTCTGTGTTTTAGTTGTCTGGTACTGTTATAAGAGAAATGCTTCAAGTGTGTGACTTTCACAGAGAAAAGTGTATTTTTCTCACTGTTTCGGAAGCTCGATGTCCTAATTCAAAGGGACAGCTCAAAAGGACTCTGTTGAAGGAGGTCCTTGTCTCTCTGGGCCTCTGCTCCTACACAATTGTCATGAAGTTTCATGTGTCTTCTCCATCTCTGCTTCTCTCACAGGCTTGTCAATCTCTTTTATATTTTATATTTCAGAGGAGAAAGATGTAAGATAAACCCTGCACTAATCTTGTCCCATTAACATAATAAGGGAAACACATTCCCAAATGGGATCATACAGACCAGTTCCTGGCTGCAACAATGGGCTCAAACAGAAGAATAATTGTGAGGTGGATGGAGGACCAGCCAATGTTTCATTCTGTTGTACACAGGGTCACTGTATGTTGAAACTGACTCAAGGGCACCTAACGAAAAACGTTATCAGAACATTACTGGTTTGACAACCTTCCCTATTAGTGCCTTTGACCTTGGGGTAGCCTTCATCTTCTTCTGGAACTTTTTGATGCTAGCTTTTCTTGTATTTAGGGTTTACATATAATTACAGAAAATGTTTCCTTCTTTGGATACTACACTGCTTCCAACACAGTGCCCCCCTCCCCAAATTTCCAATAAAATTAGGTCATGGAAGAAGAATGGTTTCTGTCAGACAGTCATGAGTCTATTTTTATTATACTATGGTACTTATTAGCTATGTGACCTTCAGTAATTTTCTCAACCTCTTTGAAGCTAAATTTCCTCACCTCAAGTGGAACCTTTCTAGAATTGTTATGAATATTAAATGAGAAAATCTAGGTGAATGCTTCTTTCACATCTCAAAACCAACCAAACTCACTGCTACTGAGTAGATGCCAACTCATAGTGATGCTGTAAGACAGGGTAGAACTGCCCCTGAGAGCTTCTCAGAGTGAAACTCTTCACCGGGGTAGGGAGTCCCATCTTTCTCCAGTGGGGTGGCTGCTGGTTTTGAACTGCTGACATTGCAGTAGTAGGAGTCAGGTTTAGTTTTTCTTCTCTTCCATTTCAATGGACTTTCCTTGTTGTCAAAATAAAACTCAAAGTCAAAATAACTTGTTTTGCTCTTGTCTCCTAAGACATGAAATTTCAGTAACCATGCATCACAAACCAAATGGTGATTTCTTGAATTGAGTGATCTCTTGATAAAGAAATCTTAGAGGAAGTGTCAGCTGACTAAAAGAAATGATTGGAATGCAGAGCAGATATTATTGATTTATTCTAGAGGTCTTTATATCTAGTGTGTTTTCCCTTCTCCTTCATTCATAATCAGGCCAAGTAATCAGTATGAACTTCACACCAAGGTGTGGCGAGCTAGAATATCTCTTTGTATCTCTTAAAGAGAGAAGCAAATGGTGGTTTCCTGAGCAAGAATTATTTACTTTTAGTATTGTGCACTGA
>NW_022103938.1:844069-845438 GCF_000313985.2 Echinops telfairi
CATACATCAATTGTATCAAGCATATTTGTACATATGTTGCCATCATTATTTTCTAGACATTTACTTTCTATTGAGCCCTTGGTATCAGCTCCTCTCACCCCCACCCCCAACCTTCATGACCTCTTGATAAATTATAAATTATTATTTTCATATCTTATATTGACGGCCTGCTGTCTCCCTTCCCCCACAGTTTCAGTTGTTTGTCCTCCTGGAGGGGTGTGTGTGGTTATGTGTTGATCATTGCGATAGGTTCCTCCCCTCCTGTCCCCACCTTCTGGTATTGCTACTCCCATTCCTGTTCCTGGATTCTGTGTGTCATGAGTTCTTATCTCTCATCTGTACCTGTGCACATGCTCCGGCCTAGCCCTCAGTGAAAGGCAGGACTTTTGTCATGATAGTGGGGGGTGAGGAAGTCTCAAGGAACCAGAGGGATATTGTGTGTTTCATCGGTGCTTTACTGCGCCCTGATTGACTCACCCCTCCCCTATGACCCCTCTGTGAGGGGATGTCCCATTGCTGGCAGATGGGCTTTGGGTCTCTGCTCCCACCCTCTCATTCTCAACAATATGTTGTTTTGTTTGTTTCTGTGTTTTGGGTCTTCTGATGCCTGTTACCCAGTCCCAGCAACATCTCATGATCGCACGATCTGGTGTGCTTCTTTCATGTAGGCTTGTTGCTTCTCTGCTAGATGGCCATCAGCTATAATATTCAAGCAACCTTTTTGCTTCCAATTCAGCTTTTTCACCTCCAGGGCATATTTTATTTCTTGCATTAGGAGGCCACTTTCCTTTCATCTTTGCAGGAAGTCTTCTGTAGCTTGACAAAGACCCTTCATCTCCTGAAACGCAAGAGGGAACTGCAGAAGAGGGTCGCTACATTGGCCGCCATCTTCCCAGCTCCTCTCCTTATTTGTGTTTTTTATGCAGAAATGATCATATTTTAATAAATTACTCTTGGTTGGTAGTTATTCTTAGTATAAAACTCGCTGAACCAAACCCGGTGCCATCTAAATAATCCCTAGGCATAGCGACTCTGTGCAGGGCTCCTAAAGCTGTCAGTCATTGAGAGAGGAGACAGCTGTGTGCTTTCCCCGGGGAGCAGCTGTTGGGTTTGCCCTTAGCAGCCCAAGGCCTAATGCTCAGCACTACCAGGCCTCTTTTTCTTAGAATATAGCTTCTAAAATTCTATTAGTCAATGAAAACATATGACCTGTTAAGCCACTTTGATATATTATTGGGTTGTTTTTTCTGTGTAGACTTAGATAAGTTAGACATCCCAGAACCATGCTCATTTTGGGAACTGAAGAAATATATGCTGTGTTTTAATAACATTGGAATTACAGCTTTAAAAATTACTTTCAAAGCATGTG
>NW_022103938.1:847100-856046 GCF_000313985.2 Echinops telfairi
AAACAGCTCCACTCAGCAGTCAACATATCTGTAGAATTAGAAATGAAGAGCTATGAGTTATTTCGAGTAGGTGATGATGAGAGAGGGTGTGAAGAAGAATGAGTTGACCACAACACTAGGCCTCTTAATCGTTTTTCTCACCTTTTTTTTCATAATGTTCAAACTTTTCCTTAGAGCCTCTTCAAAACTTTCCTCAGTAACGATTTTCACTGGGTTGGTCTGAGGAGAAAATCTGACTGGAGGTGGGAAGATGGATCAGTCCTAAACTTTTCCAGGTAAGAGCCCTCAAAAGAGCGTCTGAGGGCAACGAATGTACAGATGTGCTTTACAGAATTGATGTGGGTATGGATTGCGATAAGAGTTTTATGAGCCTCTAATAAAACGGGTTTTTAAAAAAGCGTCAGAAAAAGAGGGGCTGGGAGGGGGTGGGGAAGGGAGAGAAGGAAAAGGCTGGAGAAAAGAAAGTCTTATGTTTGGGAAAAATGGATCAAGGATAACAGGTGGACAAGAGAGGAAAAGGCGGGAAGAATCAGGCACAGGGAGCAAGGAAAGGAATGGATGGGGGTGGTGGGTAGGTGGGGGTGAGGGTGGTGGTGGCTGGAGGTAACATCTTAGAGTCTGATGAGTCAATTTTCTCCAAGGCATATGGTTTTTGTGGATTGTTTTCCTTTTCTTCCGTTTCCATGTAAACTTGCACATGAGCAGTGCATGGTCTTTTCTGCAGTAGGCCCCTGTCCTTGTTTTGATGGATGTTACTGATTTTTTTCCATTGATGACGTTCACAGATGTAGTCGATTTGATTCCTGCGAATTCCCTCCAAGGAGGTCCACATGTATAGTGACTGTTTATGTTGCTGGAAAAAAGGGTTTTGCAATGACTAGGTAATCGGTCCTGGGAAATTTTCTCCTGCCATCTCCAGGGTTGTTTCTTTCACCAAGGCCATAGTTTCCAACTGATGATCCTCCTTTGGTCCAGCTTCCACATTCCAATGGCCAGTTTTTTTTTGTAAGTTGAATATATCCTTTTTTCCCCCTCTTTTTTAACATTTTATTAGGGGCTCATACAACTGTTATCCCAATCCATACACACATCAATTGTGTAAAGCGCATTTGTACATCGTTTCTCAAAACATTTTCTCTCCATTTAAACCCCCGACACTAGGTCCTCATTCTTCCCCTCCCTCCCCGCCCCCCTCCCCCTCATGAGCCCTTGATAGTTTATAAATTGGTATTTTGTCACATCTTGCCCTGTCCGACTTCTCCCTTCACCCACTTTTCGGTTGTCTGTCCCCCAGGGAGGAGGTCACACATAGTTCCATGTAATCGGTTCCCTCTCTCCTACCCACCCTCCCCCCACCCTCCCTGTTTTGCCACTCACACCACTGGTCCTATAGGGCTCATCCGTCCTGGATTCCCCAATGGCCAGTTATTATCAATGCAGATTGGTTGCATGTTTGAGTAACTTCAGACTGCACAAATTGGTAAAAAAATGTTAAGTTTCTTCATCTTTGGCATAAATGGTTAGTTTGTAACTTTTAATGATAGCTATATTTACTGTTTTTCCCTAGAGACATATGAAGGTTAGCTTTGTACTTCAGCATAGATCTTGAATGCTCCTTTTTTTTTTTAAATGGTTTTTTAAAATAGGAATGTGAAGCCCTTCCTTTTAATTTGTCATTCCAGGATTGTAAACATGATGACTTTCCCATTCAAAATGATCGATGACCGTCCATGTCAGTGCACCGATGCTTACGATATTACTCTTTTTGCATGCCATTTAATTTTTGATGACTTATTTCCTAGATTCATACTTTGTACAAGCCACATTCCAATTATTGGGTGTTTTTTGCAGCTGTTCCTTCTCATTTTAAGTCATGTCCCCTGAGCAACTGTAGATCCCCAAAGCTTTCTTCCATCTACAGAATTAAATTAGAGAAGGCAGCTCTTCCTTATTCTTTCAACCTGAAGGGTTCATCTTCTGGCACTGTATCAGGACATGTTCAGTTACTATTCATAAGGTGTCAGTGACTAAATATTCAGAAATGGACGGCCTCTTCCTTCTTCCTAGTCTATCTTTGTCCGGAAACTCTGCTGAAACCTGTCCACCACAGGCTACCCTGATGGTATTTGAATACCATGGCATAATGTCCAGTATGATAGCAATGTGTAGCCTACCACATTATGACAAACTGGCAGAAGAGCAGTGGTAGCCCTGAATAAGGAGTTACAATTTGCTCAATAATTTTTCCCTTCATGCCTCTCATCATCTTGACTCTGCAGGTTACTTTACTTTTTCTGATTTCTTACAGCGTTGTTTCCAACAGCTTGGTACAGATGTGTGGGGCTATGAACAAAGATGGTCTCCAAGCCTCGAGCTGTGAAGCTCTTTTACAATGGATCTGTAAGAAGACGAGATTTTAATGGATGCTTACTCTAGTCTGACCCTCAGGACTGTATTCTAGCTTGTTTTAAAATGGGGGAGCTGACCATTGGTGATTGGGATAACCATGAATTTATACGTAATGAATGCTGACTGTCTAGTAGATGGTATGAAAAGTAAGATTAATTTAGCCTCTTAGGAATGGATGCTTTCCTGCTGACTCTCTTTGAGACTATATTGTATTATTGTAGTGCTAGGGATTGAACTGTGTCCTCCCTAACTTAAATGTAGATCGCAAAACCTAAATGTATGTTGTAATGCTTGTGGTTAAATCCCATTTGGGAATGGAGTGTCTTTGTTACATTAATGAGGCAAGATAACTGAGCCCATCTCTTATCAAATATATAAATAAGACATCAGGATAAACAGGTAAACCGAGATGGAGGAAAGAGAGATGGCAAAGCACACGAAGATGTGAAGTCAAAAGACCTGCCTACAGAGATGGCAGAGACGAGAAAGACTTCCCCAAGAGGGGTCCCCTGAATTCAAACTTCCTGTTTCCTACACTGAGAGCAAATAAATTTCTGCTTGTTAAAACCACTCACTAGTGAATTTTCTGTTATAGCAGCGTTAGAGACTAGAACAAGCTGCGGTTTCATGATGAAAGCAAATTTGTGAAATAGGTGGAGCTTGTTCTTAGCATGTTTCTCTAGTGAGAATGCTGCCTCTTTTATTCTTGCCCCCAGTCTCTGTCACAATGTACCCTTTCTGTATCATAATCTCAGATAATCTGATGACACCTGTGCGAGTGTACTATTGCTAGAGTTCAAGAATAGTTTTGATGTGTGCTACAGGATTAACACGTTACTTCTCCCAGAGAAGAAATGTTTTATTCTTTACAGTGGCCTTTGCAGAGAGAGAGAGTAATGTTCTTGGTGAAAAGATACAGTGGGGAATGTGGATGAAAACAAGAGGTGCTTTGTAGTTCTCATTTCCTCCCACTTTCATAAAAACCTGGCTTTGAGGGAAGTCAGTTTTTCTGAGTGTGCATATATATGGTGTGTAAGCCACGTAACGCTTGTCATTGAGTCAATTCTGACTCACAGTGACTCGATTGGACATGATAAAGTTGCCCCTGTAGGTTTCTGAAATTGTAACTCTTTATGGGAGTAAAAAGCTTTGTTTTTCTTCCATGGAGTGTCTGGTGATTTCAAGCTGCTGACCTGCTGGGTAGCAGCCCAATGTGTAGCCAGTATATTACCAGGGTAAACCTGTTGCAAAGACCTCTTTAAAGTGCTGAAAAGATAGGATGCTTCTTTGAGGACTCGGGTGCACCTGACCCAATCATGGTATTTGCAATCATTATGTTATCCCAACATGTGGAAGTTGGGATATGTTATTACATGTTATCCCACATATGTCATCACATGGGACAGCACACATGTTGGGATAATGTGTGAAAGTTGGGATAAGGATGAATATTTGTGTAGTAAATGCTGACCTTACAGAACGTGGTATGAGAAGTAAGATCAATGCAGGAAGACCAAAGAAGAATCGATGCATTTGAATTATGGTTCTAGTGAAGAATACAGTAAGTACTATGGACTATCAAAAAATAAATCCCAACAGTATTAAAAATTCTATACTAAATCTAAATTAATTATACTACCAATAAAATGACCATATATGCCCCATGGGGGTGATTTATAATGTTCCCCAATAAAAGGGTAATGATGTCTTTAAAGCAGACCAAGGACATATATAAACCAAAGATATATGAATGGGTTTTGAGCTTGCATTTAATCATAGCCCTAATCTAAGAACAATTCGTTCATATGAAGTGACCATACTTGATACTTGCCTTTTTGAAGAGATTATGGAAAGTATGGGTGCTTTGGTAAAGTGTGGTGAGGAAATCAGATGGTGTCAGACTATTAGAAAGAATAGCTCGTGGGGTCTTAAAGGTTTGTGTTAAAACAAGCAGCCTTCCAAGTGAGGTGTCAGATAAGTCTACACAGAAGAAACACCAGCCTGTGTGATCCAAGAATTGTAAATAATAAAATCCAAGACCAGAGGAGGAAACAGAATTAGAGCTCAAATTCTGAGCACCTGGTTTGCAGAAGCGATGGAAAGTGAAAGGCCAAAATCTATTTTCAGGGTCTCCATGCAGAACAGCCTCTAGAGCAGTGGTTCTCAACCTTTCTAATGCTGCATCCCTTTAATACAGTTCCTCATATGGTGGTGACCCCCAACCATAAAATTATTTTCGTTGCTACTTCATAACTGTAATTTTGCTATTGTTATGAGTCATAATGTAAATATCTGATATGCAGGATGTATTTTCATTCTTACAAATTGAACATAATTAAAGCATAGTGATGAATCACAAAACAATATGTAATTATATATTATGAAATATTTATTTCTAATGGCAAATCAGTGAAATTTTGTCTTGAAGCATGGTGTAGCATGGGTCTTCATGCCGAGTTCTCATGCGTGGGCGTATCTGCATGTGGGCGGACCTTCCTGGAGATGGATAGAGGAGCGGTGTCTCGGTTCCTAAGACCATAGGAAAGCACATGTTTTCCAAAGGTCTTAGGTGACCCCTGTGAAAGGGTCATTTGACCCCCAAAGGGGTTGCGACCCACAGTTGAGAACTGCTGCTCTCGAGAATCCTCTCTGCCCATTGACCAGGGATATGAGTAGTCTTGCTCTCAGACAGAGTGCATTGAAAAGTGGATTAATGCAGAATAGTTAGGCTAAAATTTAATACCTTATCATTTGTTTTCCCTTTTGACCCACTAGAAATTTTTATGTTTTTAAAAAGAAAATTTTATTTAAATCAGATCCATTCTATTTTTATTATTTTCTGCTTTCCTTTTATTGAGGTTTTTCTGTTTCATTTTGTCAAAGTTGTTGTACTTAAAACATTTTTTTAATGATATCTAGTATAGGTTAGTATATAGAGATAGCAACTGGATTAATAGTTTCTTAAGGTTATGTCAGGGGGTGTTAAAGGGAAAGTGGGAGCTCATACTGAGTATAAGAATGAAGATAATATTCTAAAATTGATTGTGGTGATGATTGCACAGCTCTTAAATATATTTAAATCATTAAATTGTGTGATATGTGAATTATATATAAAATCTGTGAAATAAAACCATACAAAAACGAATTTCACGTTATGAAGCTTAATTTTTCTTGGATAATTTGTAATACGTACATAAAATTTCACATTGTATTACTAGTAAATCTTAATGCTGAACAGGTTTTGTTTTATATTGCATGCATTATCAAAATAAAAAAAATTAAAAAACCAAAAACTACTCCCCTCAAAAATAAACAAAACAAAACAACCCCAAGAGAACAAACAATGCTGTTTTGGAAGCAGTACAGCCAGAGTGCCCCTTAGAGGCAAGGATGGCACGACTCTGTTTCACCACCGTGTTGTCAGAGTCCAGTCCCCCTAAAAGGACGTGATGCTTAGTAAAGTGGAGGGTCAGCGGCAAAGAGGAAGACCCTCAACAACATAGATTAGCATGGTGTGCAAAGATGGGCTCGAACATAACAACAGGAAGAAAACACCGCCCAGGTGTTTTCCTCTTGTTGTGTGAAGGGTTACTATGACTCGTCAGCACTAAGAACAACAACCATAGAACCAAGGTGGGATCGTCTCTTTCCCACACTATGACTGCGAGTTTCATATTAAGTTCACCACAGTGGTTCACCGGACAAGGTATCGCCATAGAGGAAAGCTTAAAGAAGCCGTATACATGGTTCGGTCCTCAAATTATTTTTGCACTGCTGCTTCAAATATGAAAAGTGCTTTAAGGTTTCTCCTAAATCAGGCTTGGACGGAGATAAGGTGGGAGATGATGTTCAGGGTTCTGGCAGGCAGGACTGGAGGGAACCTTCAGCCTGTAGTGCTGGGGTGGATTTTAATCTTTTGGTTGGTTTTCCTTTTCTGTAGTTCTTTTATTACATCGACTGTCTCTTATTGCCCCTGTATCTCAAGCATCTAAGAGATGTTTTTCTTTATGTTTTATGGAAACCAAACATTCTGAAATGTACAAAGACGAGAGTAACAATCATTGATGTCCTCACTACCCAGAATCACCCACGATGAACATCATGGCGGCCTTGTCTTTGCATTCAGTCTTTCAAAGGTAAAAATGATTTCAGACAACTTTGTCTGCCTTATCGATGAAAGGGCGGGTGCTTCCTCTTGCAGGATGGGTGTGCTTGGAGGATTAAGCAATTTTTAGCACATTTAGGATTAAGCAAATTATAGCACAGCAAACGTATAGTTAACACAGTTCCTGAATGAGTTGATGTGGCTAGTTTCTGTCAAGTGGCATCATGTGCTGACCCTCATGCACGTAGAGTGGAATTGCTCCATAGGGTCTCCAGTCTGTGACCCTTTGGGAGCAGATTGCCAGGCCCGGCTAGCAACCTCGACCCTATCAGCCTCTAAAGATTCCTAACATCACTAGACTTAGAAAACAAGCAAATTGTTTGCTTTATAGAACTTAAACTTGTAAGGTTGTGTAAACTTATAAGATTGTGTATTTGTTAATTCTGCTGCGGTTTGACTGCTATTTTCCCACAAAATCAATCCTGGCTCTGCTCTTGTGTAACAGAATTTTGAGCGTGAGTTTATGATTTACACTTTATTTACATATCACGCTCTATATGATTTCACTTTAAAGTCCAAATTGTAACTTAAGTTTAAAAAGTTTTTTTCTTTCTTTTTAAATTAAATTAAATTTTAATTTTTTTCAATCATTTTATTAGGGGCTCATACAACTCTTATCACAATCCATACATACATCAATTGTGTAAAGCACATTAGCACATTTGTACATTCATTGTCCTCATCATTCTCAAAACATTTCCTCTCCACTTAAGCCCCCGACATTAGGTCCTCATTTGTCCCCTCCCTCATGAGCCCTTGATAATTTATAAATTATTATTTTGTCATATCTTGCCCTGTCTGACATCTCCCTTCACCCACTTTTCTGTTGTCCGTCCCCCAGGGAGGAGGTCGCATATAGTTCCTTGTAATCGGTTACCTCTTTCCAACCCACTCTCCCTCTACCCTCCCAGTATCGCCACTCACACTACTGGTCCTAAAGGGATCATCTGTCCTGGATTCTCTGTGTTTCCAGTTCTTATATGTACCAGTGTACATCCTCTGGTCTAGCCAGACTTGCAAGGGAGAATTCGGATCATGATAGCGGGGGCGGGGAGGAAGCATTTAGGAACTAGAGGAAAGTTGTATTTTTCATCGTTGCTGCAATGCATTCATTATACCTTCCCGCACTGTATTATTTGCTAAGCATATAAGCCAGGCATTTAGTCATTGATCTAATTTCGAGGACTTATACTTGATCTGAAATAACCAGTTAAAGAACACTTTAATCTGCCCTATGGGTGTAATATTTCTACCAGCTTTGAATTTTCTAACTTTTCAAGCATATGCTTCAACTCTCTTTATCTTACTTACAAGGGAGATTGAAAGCTTGTTATTCTTTGCTGGAAACTCGACACATTGTTTATAGCAGGCCTGAGATCTATGAGGAGTCCTGGTGATGTAGGTCAGCAGTTCAAGGCCACCTTCAGAGAGAGACGAGGCTTTCGACTCCTGTGAAGAGTTACCGTCGTGGAAACCCACTGGGGAAGTTCTCCCCTGTCCTAGAGGGTCGCAAGAAGTCAAAATTGCTGAGAGTGAGTTTGTTTTTGAAGATCTATTAACTACTCATGTTCCCCCTTTAATGCACTTAACCCTTTGCTGAGTTTGTCTTTACTAAATTGCCATGTGGTTTAAGATCTTTTCATGCCCAACTGAGTACAGCCCTCAGCAGGTGCCTCTTGGATAACACAGCATGTTAGGGAGCTCATGGAGCAGGACTGGGAGAGCTCGGAGAGATAGTTGGGTCCTGATTTTTCTTGACCATAGGATAATTTCTTCTATTAGTGAATTTTTTTCTATCAATATTTGTTGTACATTTATTACCTGCAGGACTAGGCTGGGCACTGGGAATACAAGAATGAACAAAACATGCTTTGGTGGAGTTTATAGTGCAGTGTGAGAGGTGTGAATAAATCACCATAGGGAAATTTTTTTTTTTTTTAATGCAAGCTCAATTTTATTAAGTGGGATTTTGCCGTGGATCTGAGGCGCTTAAAAAAATTCGACGGCCTGGGCCTGGGGCGGCTCTCTGGTCCCTCCCCGCCAAGATCTCTGAGACAACAGCTGGGTATCAAATGACTTTATCTGAAGGAAAGGTACAAATGGAAGGATGGAAGTGGATGCTTGGGTACAATTTCTAGAAAAGGGACAGGTCTACCACCATGCATGTGCTGCCTTGGTGACTTGGGGAAGGCCAGGCTGCCGCTTAGCTCTCTCCATCACTATCTCCTAGGGTCGGCTTGTCCAAGAGAGACTCGGCCAGGCCGGAATCCGGGCCCCCATCTTGCGTAGGTTGGTGATGTAGTCGCCCAGCTCTTTGATGGATTTCACCTGCTCATCCAGGTAATGTGTCTCGATGAAGTCACAGAGATGGG
>NW_022103938.1:856447-858566 GCF_000313985.2 Echinops telfairi
GCACCTGCCAGGGGGACAAGGTCCAGGTGGCAGTGGAGGCCTGGGGCTGTGGAGAGTGCGGCTGAGAGGTGCTGCTGGACGGCGGGCCGGCTGGATCGCCGGGTTCCGTTCAAGCACTGTAGGAGCAGGAGACCGCGGCGGCTCTGCGAAGAACGTCTGGCTCACCGTATGGAATTGTATATACTGCACTTCATCCTATTAAAGAATGGTGTCAGCAGTAATATCCATCTTGCTTTCATAGGGGTTAAAATAGGAAGAAATACGCATCTGTGTCTTAGACGAGGTGAAATATGGTCATCGCGAACTGGAACAAATGAGAAGAAAACAATTGCATGCAGTCAGAAGACCAAACGAGAAGACCTGACCTAGTCTGTATAGTTGCTCTGAAGATGACTCACTTCAATTGACAGTTGAAAGATGAGTGGGACCATTTGGTAAAGGAAGAGGGGAGCTGGGGAAGCAGCATGTTCAAAGGCAGTGAAGCAGGGAGAAGTCCGGTGCACTGACATCGCTGAGATGGGGCTGGAGGGAGACACGGGGCCATGTGAGAAAGCGTTATGTCAATTCTGTTACGGATTTTTCTATTTGTCTTGTTGTAACAAAAAGTCATGATCGGGTTTTAAGCAGGGGACTGGTAGAACGTCTTATCTTTGGGGTGATTATTATGGTTACATATCACCCATCAAACAGGTAAAGAAACAGCTTTCTTGAAGTATTAACAACGGACCATCAACCACACCCAGTTTACAGTGCACGTTCTGCTGAGCCACATGCTCTTTAGCGGAGAGATCTTGTCACACTTCCATCCAGAAGTTGAATCCTTGAGTTCCCCTGGTATCCTAGAGCACAGACCCCTGACTTACTCGACGGATCGGATGCTCTAGAACAGACACCGTCTTCTGAAACAAGGTCATCAAAAGCCTTGTCGCTTCCCCTTTTGTCTCTTGGCGTAGTGACCTGGAAAATAACAAAAGAAGGAGTTTGGCTACCTGGTGCTTGAAGGGCTGCAACTATGTGAAGAGGGAGAGCGACCAAGCGGTCTCACTCTCCTAGAACCAAGTCCCCAGATGATTCCAGCTCCCGCTGCTGTCTTGCTCCTTGAGGAGCCCCATGCAAGGACCACTCAGTTTAGCTTAGTCAGCCCACACAGCCGTGAGAAAGAATAAAATGGTTGTTTTAAACGGCTAAGTTTTGGAGTGATTTTTGCCTAGTAGCAATTTGTCACCCAAAGGAGAGATTGGTGCTATCGATTGAGCGCTGATGTAAAGGAAACCCGAGACAGGTGACATTGGCTTGGGGACCAGGGAGTAAGAAGAACCTGGAAGGACCTTCTAGAGACTTCGGACGAACTGGGAGGACAGGCAGGACGTTTCTAGTGAGAGTTGGAGAAGGAGCCATTTGCATTTGGCAATACTTTAGCTTGTACTAAGGTGCATGAAAAGGCCGTCAGCTAGAACGTCAAATGTACGTACGGTGTCTTTGAGCTGCCTTTGACCCAGGGAGAAATGTGCGAAAGGAGCAAGTGCCCAGTTTTCAAATAGGAACTGCTCAGGGGATGTGAAGATAAAAGTGTCTCGTCCTTATTTTCCTTTCAGCAAAGACCATGAAAGTATTAAATGGGCTCAGGGAAGAGATCAGATCAATCCAGGACACTGTCGCTAAAAGTGTGGTTTCAGGATCAAGAGTTTTAGGGGCAGCTGCAAACCCTTGGTTAAGACAAAAGCAAGGTCTACAGTGGCTCCTGCAGGGCCTTCTTAGTTATGTCAACCGCTTTTTAAAATCTTAAGGGCATGTCTCTTTGATGGTTTCTACTGCAGTAGAGGGCTTCTAAGACAATTAAGGGCACCGTTACTCAGTGTTGGAGCCTGCTGGTGAGTCGAATGGTCCTGAAAGGGGGAGTGAGGATTAAGGAAAAAAAGAGACAGAAAGTATTGGGAGGGCAACAGTGAATACTGAAGCCCTGAGTTTATTCTACATCTTCCTTTTATACATGCAGAAACAACCCGGGGTTATATTTTTCTCATTGTTAAGCAAGCACATTGGAGACACATCAACAATTCTATGTTTTTCCAAACCAAGCATCCTTGAGAAAATTAACCATCCTGATTTCCCAGAACTC
>NW_022103938.1:860551-886625 GCF_000313985.2 Echinops telfairi
CAGATCAGGTGCAATTCCCACACTGTGTCACTGGAATGTTGTGTTCCCTATTGTTTTTATTGACTGACTTTCAGAAGTAGATCACCATGCCTTTCTTCCTCATCTGTTTTAGTCTGGAAGCTCCTCTGAAAGCTATTTAGCATAATAGCAGCACATAAACCTCCACTGTCAGCCATGTGATGGCTGCTCATGAGTGACACGCCTGGGACTTCTGCCACGGAACCAACACTGTCCCCATCAGGGATTTATCCATGTGGCTTTGGTCTAATGGGACGCATTGTCAATTAACATAAAGGAAGTCTATCTATACAGTGCTAGGAATAATTAATTACACTACCTTGGATTCAAAGGGCCAGAGAGAGTGCAAAGTAAAAAGAGGCTTTTGAGTCTTCAACCTTTTGTAGGCATGAAGCAGGCAGAGGAAGCTCCTCATTGCAAACACAGGAAGGGTGGGGCATCCCAAGAGCTTAGAACCCCAGAACAGACATCTGGAGAGCCACTCCCAGGGGAAGGGTAACCTGCCTGGCTGGACTTCTGAACTGCTAGGACTAGCACTGCTGTGAACTCCCTACACTCCCAGTGTTTTGAATGGAATGCTTATTGCCCTCATCCTACCTTTGTCTCATCTTGATACTAGGTTGATGCGCAGGGCAGATACTTTGACTTTTTAGTTTGGTGTCACGGGTTTGAGAGGAACTGTACTTGAGACTTTGTCCCTCAGGAATGTCACACCAGGAGCCTCCTTCACAGATGACTCAGACGACATCCGGAACTCTGTCATATTGTGATGAGATGTTTGGGAGTTGTGCTAGTCTGGGTAGACCAGAGAAACAAATCCAGAGACACTCATGTGTAAGAGAGAACTTGATATTAAAGAGCAATTGTACATTAAGAAAACATCCCAGCCCACCAGTCCAGATCAAGTCCATAAGTCCGCTATTACCCCATATGTCAATACTAGTCCATAAATTCCTCTTTAGACTCATGAAGCCATGCAATGATGCTGAGTGCAGGAAGATTACAGGCTAGTGAGTGGAAAGTCTTGTGGATCCAGTGGCGGTGGAAGCATTTCAGTGCTGGTGTGGGTCTCCATGTGGCTCCTCCAATTCCAGGGCTCTGGCTGCATCAGTGTAGCCCCATGCAGCTTGTCAGCAGGAAGGCAAAGCAGAGTCTGTGTGTATCTGGCACCCAGTAAGCTATTTATCTCTGTGGCACCTCCAAATGAGTTCATCAAGCTGCAATGTGATTGACAGGCTAGACTCTACCTCTCCTCAAGTTGACAACAGATTATGTAACTACCACAGAAGTGAAGCTAAGTTAATTTTTTTATATGTAGAAGATGTGAATTTTGTGGCCGAATAACAGAGTATAAAAGAGAACCCAATCTCAAATATCATTTAAGGAAAAGATTTATTAAGTCTTCAAGGGACTGAAACAACACAAAGACACATCATCTGGATGAGGGAGGCTGTCAGCACAAGATCAAAATGGTGTCCAAGTTTTCAGGATCGGGAAACTAGATACACAGGGCATGGGACAAAGGGAATCATCACAAGCTTATGGTTGGTGGCAGATCAATACATCACAGTTTTAAGTGGGACTGAAAAAGCAGGGACCAAACCATGATTAGGACATGTATGTTGTTAGAGAGGATGGCGCAGGCAGTCAGGACCCAACTGATGGGGCATGACTCAGGACTATGTATTGTTTCCAGTAGGGTGACCTCCAGCAAAGGCACATTCAGGCAAGGCCCTAAGAGAGCCTTCCCTCCCTGGGCTGGCAGAAAGGGGCAGAGGTCATCTACTTTCCAATGCACTTTGCTTGCGGGCAAGATTTTCTACTTCATTAGTTAATGGTCAGAAATAATTCAATGGAAGCTAATTGATTTGGGAATCCCCAGTAGGTTCTGGGCTGTCACTGCCATGCATAGCCATTACAAATCGAGGTGCTCACAATTTAAGCTCAAATAAAATAGTAAATTGCATTAAAAAATAAATCATTTTATTGGAGGCTCTTACAGCTCTTATCACAATCCATCCATCCATTGTGGTGAATTGCGTTTCAAAAGATGGCCACAGTACCTCCAACCACATGCTTTTTAATTAAGAACAAATTATTGTGGTTTGGGTATTGCATGCTCTCTTATTATGTGATCTTGCCACTCTGCTCAAGGTGTGAAGCCTGTTTCACTTCCTCTTGAAGCTCAGCTGAACCTGTGATACATTTGGCCAGTTCAGTGTGAAGCAAGTGATACTGCAGGAGTTTTAGAGCTTATTCATAAGAAGCCTTGCAGCTTCTGTCATGGTTTCTTGGAATGTTTATTCTTAGGAGTTCTGAAATGCCGTGTAACAAGCCCAACTACCCTATTGGACAGACTACGAAGAGAAGCCCTTGCACCACGTGGTGACTACACTGTGAGGTCCCTGCAGGCCCAGCCTCCCCGTAGAGGCTTGAGTCTACCTCTACCTGTAACTGGTTGCAATTGCACCAGACCCGCGGCAGTGAAGGAATTGACCAGAAGATGGCAGTGTTGCAAAGCCAACTTTTTTCTTTTTTCCCCCCAGCTTTTGTGCTGGTTCACTAGAAAGGACGTTTTCCCCAAAGAAACCCTTTCAGGGTGATGTGATGGACTTCATCACTCGGAAGGGAAGAGGACAAAAGAAATCCTGGGTTAGAGAAGAATGGAAGATATTTCTTGATGTCACTCAACAGCCGGGCAGTGTCTCTAAGTCAGAACGTTCTGAAGGGAAGCAGCAGTTTGAGGTCTTTTATATGAAAGTGTTTGTTTTACCTATAGGTGGTAAACATGCTTTAGTGCTCTAACCCAAAAGCTGGTGCGCTTGAACCCACCCAGAAGTTCTTCAGAAGAAAGGCCTGGCGATCACACACAGCCTTGAAAACGCTACAGAGCACAGCTCTATGCTGCAAGACATGGGGTTGCCTTAAGCCCGAAGTGCCACGGGGCAATTGGTTTGATTTCCTTTGCTCTTATCTGTGGCTATCAGATGGGTGCAGTTGCGGGTCGGTGTGGGGTGTGTTTGCAAAGTAGGTAGCTTCTAAACGACTAAAAATATGATTTGAAGTACTTACCAACATAGGTGCAAGTATGCTTGAAACAACTGATGTATGGAATGTTATAATACGGTAGCTGTAAGAGCCCCGAATAAAATGATTTTTTAAAAAACCCCAAAGTACTTACCAAACCCCAAATCAAACCCATCAACATTGCGTTGATTCCAACCCAGGGTTTCTGAAGCTATCAAGCTTCATGCCAGCAGATGGCCTCTTCTTTCTCTCTTCAAGTGGTGGGTGGGTCTGAACCACGGATCTTCAGGTTGGCAGGCCAGTGCCGATGTGACAGGGCCAGCAGTACTTCAAAACCAAACTGAATTCTGACTCATAGCGACCCTATAGGACAGGATAGAACCGCCCCTGTGGGTTTCCAAGATTATACATCTTCACTGGAGTAGAAAGCCTCATTCTTCTTAGGTTTGGTTGATTGTTTTGCTAGGTAGGAAGAGGCAGGGAGTGGTGGGGGTGTCCCTCTCCATGCCTGAAGGACCCCTACAAGAGGTTGGAAGAGAATCAGGCAAGCCCTTAGCCAGCCACGAAGACTAACTGGGCGGCCCAAACTAGGCCCAGGTGGGCTTAATTCAGCCAAGGCGGCCAACCACGCCTCCCAGCCTGAGGCACCAAGTACCTGAGCAGGAGACCACCTTCTTCTTCACCCATCAGCTCCGCTTGGCCGTCTCTGGCCACAAGCTACCACGTGTGGGCGTGCAGTCCCATGAGGTTGCCTGTGTTCAGTGACTGTAAAACCAGAAACTTCTGTCCTTTGTGAAAAACTACTTGAATCACAAACCAGGCTTCGTGTGAGTTTGTTCTCATGCGAAGCCAAGAACCAAGGTACAGTATTTCCCACCAGAGGCACCCAATAGTTTGAACTGTTGACCTTGTGGTTAGCAACCCAGCGCAATAAGGCACTACACCCCCCAGGGCTCCTCCACCAGTATTTAGAGGTGTGAAGATTGAGTATCAAGGGCTTTGGACTAAAGGTCTTATAACCTGTTGTGAACAAACAAGCAATCTAGAGGTAAACACAGAAAGGACCATTTTGGGGTCATGTGTGCAACGGGATCTACTCCAGCTTCTTGATAACAGGACTTCAGAGGGAAAGTCTGTGTGTTAGACCTGGTTGAATAGAGATAATCCAGGTATACTCATATATGTGTAAGAGAGAGCTTTATATAAACAAGTAATTATATATCAAGCAAATATCCCAGCCCAGTCCAGATCAAGTCCTTAAGTCCAATACTATTCCACAGTGTGATATGAATCCATAAATCCCTCTTCGGACTCACGCAGCCACGTGGAATGAAGCAGAATGCAGGAAGATCGCAGGTCAGTGAGTGCAAAGTCTTGTGGATCCAATGGCGGTGGACACATTTCCAGGGTTCCGGCTGCTATTGGTAAGGCTCCAAGTGGCTCATCAACAGGAAGGTGAAGCAGAGAGAGGCGGGGTGGGGAGGTTCCCAGGACCCTCCTTATGAGAAGGCCATGCCCACAAGGAGGTACTATCAGACTGTGACCAGATTGACAGACTAGACTCCACCCCTTCACCCTATTTGTCAATTGGCACGAGACTTTGTAGCCACTACAGTCTGCATGGTATACTGGCAGGCTAGAGTCTAAGCCCAGGCACTCCCTCTTTGCCAAAGATTCCTAACCCCCAGAATGATGAAGAATAGATCTAAATTGATCCTGTGGACTGCAGGTAGTTGGCTGAGGAAGGCTGTGTAACACTTGTGGCTGCATGAGATCTCCAGGTGGCAAGAACCTCACGAAGGTCTGAAATACATGCTCCTGTCAGTCCAACGGGGCGGCTTGAATAGTGGGCAATGATCACACTTGACGAGCGGATCTTGCTCCGTAGCAGACACAGGGAGATAGATGGTCTGCAGGCACCTTGGTGTCTCTTCCCTGAGAGGAATCCCCAGAGCAGTGGGACTGGCCACTGCTGAGGTGTTGACAGGCTATTATTTGCCGTGGGATCTTTTGGGTTAAGGTATTCCAGAAAGTGATTCAGGTCCCATTGACATCCTGTCCAATAAACCACGCCGATACCTGGCCCTAAACACAAGTTTCATTCATGGGTCAGCCTGCTCTCCTCCAAAGAGTTTCTTTGACACGATGATACAATTGTGGACCCACCCCTGGTGGTGTACTAGGTTATGTATTGGACTGCTAACTGCAAGGGCAGCAGTTCAAAACCACCAGATGAGGCTTTCGACTCCAGTTAAGATTTATAGTCTCTGTCCTACAGGATCCCTATGAGTCAGAATTGATTTGATAGCCTTAAGGGATTTAAAGTTTTATTGTTAATGCCATTCTGTCCTGGTGGCACAGTGGGTTCAGGGTTACTGCTAACTACAGGGTCTGTGCTTCAAACCCACGAGCTGCCCTGTGGGCAAACGATGAAGCTGTCTGCTCCTGTAAACAGGTCCTCGGACCCTTGTCCCTCTCTT
Organism: Echinops telfairi; assembly: GCF_000313985.2. NCBI lineage: Eukaryota > Metazoa > Chordata > Mammalia > Afrosoricida > Tenrecidae > Echinops > Echinops telfairi. The sequence goes on from NW_022103938.1 coordinate 866,077, forward strand.
CCTTTCCTGTGGAGATTTAAACAATACCCTCCCTGTGGGTGTATTAGTGCCCTGTTCCCCCATCACCCTCTTCCCCCACCTTCTCTTTCCCCCTCTTTTTTTAGTTGGCTGCCATATGGATCCCTGGGTTGGGTCAGACCCCCGCCAAAGTGCCTGCCCCCTGACTTGACATTTCTGCATTACGTAGCTTATCCACTATGATCATTGTAGTTTTTGAGCTTACCTCGGTGGACTCATGTTGGTACTCTTTGTGTGTGTGTGTGTGTGTGTGTGTGTGTGTGTGTGTGTGTCTGTGTGGTACTTGCTTGTTTCTTTGTTTTACACATCATCTTATTGGGGGGCTCTTACAGTAAGGTGACCAGATTTAAAGGGGGCACCATTGACCGGAGGGCGGGGTATGTGTTCTTGATTAAAAATTTGGTCTATATGGACCAAATAGACCGTTACCTAGCTTGTCGTGCACTTTCCAAAAATCGGGACTTTTTTAAAATGCCAAATATCGGGCCTGTCCCGCCAAAAGCGGGACATCTGGTCACCTTATAATCAATCCTCAGGATTTCTGTGTTTTCTCTTTATACGCCAGCAACCAAAATAAGGGAATAAGACTTCTCACATTCCAGATTCCTGTCTTAGAGAAGATTTTACATTTCTTTCTTTCTTTCTTTTTTAATATGTTTCATGGACATTGTGGTTAGCAGCCCAAGACCTAACCCCCAGTCCTGCCGGAGCTCCTTGTTCATGTGTGCAGGTGTGAATTGATCTTAGCCAGTTCCATTTAGGTTATTTGTTGTAGACGGACAATAGTTTCTAGCCCTGTGATGCTCAAACTTTACCGTGCATTATAACTACCTGAAAACCTTATTAAAACCGGAATCCTAGGACACAACCCAGTTTTTAATGAAATAGGTCTAGGATACGGCCTGTAATTTGCATTTGTTGATGGCCCAGGGACTAAATTTTGAAAATCACTGCTGTCCAATTTAGAGAGTTAATAAGTCTTGATTACTACTTATTTCACTCATGAGAACTCATTTCCAATCACCAGGTTGTATCAAAGTCCTGGTGGCACTTTGGGACAAGCACTGGGTAGCCAACTGCAAGGCAGATGGTTAAAGCCCACAAGTAGCTCCGAGGGAGAAAGATGAAGATTTTTGCTTTGGTTAAGAGACATTGTCTTGGAACTATTTTATAGAATCACTACGAATTGGAATCAGTTGGCTGAAGTGAGTTTGTTTTTGGGGGGGCAAATTTATCAACGAAAACTCATCATACATTTATTACGACTATTAGTAAAGATACTTGAAGTGCTGCTAGTAGCTGATCCCAACTTCTCATGTCACCAGACAGGTAATACATCAATTTTCAGTTATAATTAGGTCCCCTCTTTGACTGCTAACTGCAAGTCAGCAGTTTGAACCTACCAGCCACTCCAGGGGAGAAAGTTGAGACTTTCGGCTTCCATAAAGATTTAAGCCTCGGAACCCCTAACGAGCAGTTCTACTTTGCCTTAAAGGGTCAGTATGAGTTGGAATTTATTCTGTGGAAGGTGAATTAATGTAGCCCTTTAAGCCACGGTTCTTTATATAATATATTATGGTTCTGGACGTTATAGTCCTGCGGCTATGGCTAGGACTTTATAGTCCATTATGCTGACGGACAGGAGTGGGGTGGTTTTGAGAACTGGCCTTGGCGGAGGGTGTGGGCGAAGCCACATAACTTTTTTTTTGAGGGCAGCTTTAATTCTCCACTTTAGCACTGGGTAGGAGTGCTGGTGGTGTTGGGTCATGATTCTCATGGTTGGCAGTCTGAAGCCAGTAGCAACTCCACAGGAGAAAGACTGGGCTGTCTACTCCTTAAAGAGTTGCAGTCTTAGAACCCACAGTGGGTCACTATGAGTCAGCCTTGACTTGTTGGCAGTGAGTTGAGCTAGTATTGGTTGAGATCCAGGCCACACTCTTTGTTTCCTTGATGATATCTTAAAGACACCACCTTAGTACCGGGTGTGAACCAGGCCACATCCTTGGTTTTCCTCAGCTATACAGTGATGCCACCACACAGTTCTATGTACATCATCTCACCTGGCAAGCCGGCCTCTATTTTCCTCACTGAGCTTTTGATAGAAGCAAGAAGACCTATTGTGGCTTTTGGATATTTTTGGCTTCTGACTCTGGACCTCTGCCTAACCATTGGATTTGGATTGAATATCACCCACCACCACAAATCCTACTGGGAATCATATGAGCATACAATAAATATTTATTCGATGGATGAAGAATCAGGATAAAGTTTGACCAAAAAAACCAGTTTATTCATTAAGCGATAAAACTCTTTTCTTGTATACTCCACAGGCGCTGTAGCAGAACAGTCTTTGTTGATGTAGCCTTCAAGCATTTCCTTGATCTGTCATGGTGGAAATAAAGGAAATTAAGATGGATTTGGATTTCCTGGGCAGCGAATTCCTTTCTTTAGATCTGAGTAGCATAATGTTATCTAATTATTACAGTAGAAAATAAGGTTCATTACAAATAACCAATAAGCAACCCTACGAATTGTCTGAATTTTGACAGTCAGTGGCCCTCTTGCAATAAATGTATTCTTCTGTAGTAATTTACAGTCTGAGCAACATGCAATCTATACAAACATTTAGTTAGAATTCTATCCATGGCATCACTAAGGTTGGTGTAAATCATAGTGTCATCCTTACCCCTAAGGACCTTCTCTAGTACAAATCATGCAGAACCCTTAGTAATGTCTATTATCTATTTTAATCATACAGTTGTATGTACTAAAAATAATGTGAACATTTAGATGTAACATTTCTTAGATTATATGAATAAAACTCAATGCCAACTCCATTGTTTTGTACAATCCTTCCACTATAAATTACATGAGACTATCTGTTCCTGTCAATATTTACAGCCTAGGGAATTCTGTGTAGGATCTCCATATGTTGGAATCAACGAGACGGCAGTGGGTTGCTCTGATTTTGTTTGATTTTGGTTTAGTTACATCATTGGTGAGTGAGCAGAAACTTTTAACATTTTTTTCTTTCAATTACTATTCTATTCCCAAAAAAGTAACTGATACAGGCTCACAAATACTAATTACTGTTGTAGCTAAAAGTAATGGATAATTTGACAAAACCAGAAAGTATGGAAACACTGGCAGCTACAAAAACAACAGGGTTTGCTTATATTGTATGCAGATGAAACTGTATGTTTAGAAACACCATTGTAATTGGCTAATAACGACAGCACATTAACCAACCAGGCAGTCAAACAAAACCCCCAGCAAAAAAAGACCAACCCCCATTCACTGCCATTGAGTTGATTCTGACTTGCAGCAACGCTGTGGGACAGAGTAGAAATGGCCCTTTGGGATTCAGAGGCTAAAGATAGTGGTGGAGTTTTGTTGTTGTTGTTCTTTTTTTTTGTTTTGAAAAGTGCTGTCAAGGAGCCCTGGTGTCCTAGTGGGTTATGTATTGTATGGCTAACTACAAGGTCAGCATTTCAAACCTACCAGCTGCTCCACAAGAGAAAGATGAGACTTTCTACTCCCTTAATGATTATAGCCTCTGAAACCCAATGGGGGTAATTCTACTCTCTCCTTTAGAGTTGCTATGACTAAATGGCAGTGAGATTGCATACTAGAAAGTTCATAAAAGAATTGATCCTAGAATTTTAGCCATGTAGGTATACCGATGCCAGCAAATTGGATTTTCAAGATGTTTTTGTTACTATAACTAACTATAGTGACTTTAGTGGAAATTACTGCGGAAACACGGCACAAACATTTTATTTCCATTCTGATGACCTTCCCTTACTTATCTGGACATCACTGAGACCATGGAGTTGATTTGGGGACAAGCTAATGGGATTCTGATGCACTTAGAAGGAGTGCTCATTGCTTACCTTTGCTACAGGGGGCGCTGTACTCAGCAACTGCAAAATCACCTGAAAAAACAAAAACAAAACCATTAGGAAACAACCTGGAAACCATTAGGTGAAGAGAAAGGGAAAAACAAACACTTAGGGGACACGGTGCCGTGATGGGGCCTCGTGTGGGAAGAAGCGCATCCTCTCAGGATGTAAGTATCATTCACTTGGCTCATTGCTCGAGGAATTTCATTACTGCCTTTCACAGATGTTCTTTCCCTTGAACCTACAGTTTTGTGGGATATTTTAGATGTTATACTTCACAAGCCCCTCATTTTGTCCTACAGGCACTGTGTGCTGGTAGCTGATACATTTCTGCCAGTTTCTACAACGTGGGCAGAGAGAATTAGGAGCGCTAGACTTCCTGCAGACAAAATGAAGGGCTAAGAACATCAAGGTCACAAACGGCTCCAACACATCGAGCAGATCTGATGTTCTATCATCAGGGATTTAGTTCCCCGGGCAAAAGTCTCCTACTTACTTGTCTCATAGTAATCGTAGACTTTCACGATGGCTGGTTTTAGATCTCTCACAGGGATGTCCTGCTGCACGGTGAAGGCCAAGCTCAGTGTCTGATTGGTCACCTGGAAAGGAAAGAAGAATCAAACCATCCTCCAGGGACCTTTTTGTGCTCTTCTTCGGTTAAGTTTAAGGACTCCTCTAGTATTGGGGAAAATCTTTTTATCAACTAGTAAGCCACTCCTGAGTCCTTATATTGTACACAAAACCCTTACAGCATGCAAATGAGGAATTCCCCCAATGGTTTTTGAAATCACCCAAAGGGCTCATATGTTCTCATGAATTCCCTGTGTGGCTCTGGTCATAGGCGATGGACAATATTTCGACTCTATTGGTTGGGTAGCCATGAGACTTGGTACAGTTATACTCCTTGTGAAGATATTACTCTCACTAATGAAAGCCTTAAGGCCGATAAAAACAAACAAACAAACAAAGGCTGATAAAATTTGTCATACCTATCAATATGGAAATGAATAAACTATGCTACAACATATAGCTACACAATCAGATTGGTTTACTGATGGGGCTGTCCTCATACATTTATGATCCAAGTCTTAGTTCAAATGGATACTGTTTCTTTTTTTTATATGGATGTGGTATGGTGGTGCTGATATAATAATTGATTACTTTTCAGAGGGCTTCCTTAGAGAGATTATTGTTTATATTTTTCACACCTAGACTGGCAGGCTCTCACCTTCTCCAGGTATAGCAAGACATGATTGCTGCTGAATTCTGTCCGGCTTACAAGGTTGGCTCTTTCAAGCTGAAAAAAGAAAAGAGGTCATAAATGTTAATAAATAGATATAACCCATGAGTTACATCCAGGAGAGAAAGGGGTTTTTGTTGCCAAATTTAGCTTAAAGATAGAACATTTTCAAAAGTTTATAATGAGCAAAGACAACAAAGTGTAAAATCTAAAATGAAAGGTAATTTGACCTCAGAATTAAATATGAGTTTGACACATGACCTTTGTGTAAATTTGATTATCTGAAGAAAAGGGAGCAAAACACCCTAAACTTGGGAGTCCCTCAGATGTTAATTCACATTCTACTCCTTTACGAATGAGTTTTTTTCCCTCTTACTCTTAGAATACTCTGATTTTTCTTTGAACTCTTGTAATATTTATAATCAATGTTTCATTTTGTTTTGTTTTGTCTCTGTTTGTTTTTTTTTCAGTTGCTTTAAGTGGAAACACATTTTCTTTTTCATCGGAGTCTAAGTTTAGGAAGGCAGGAACCTACTGATATTTTCTTCTCATTACCATCACTCTTACCAGACTGATGCAAGTGCAGGGGCCCATGTGAACATGCTACATTACATGCTACGTTACACTTTTCAATTTGGAAAATTGAAGGTATAGTTCTCTGATATGGAACCTGGTGGTGCTACTGGGTAAGCATTGGACTGCTAACCTCAAGGGCAGCTGTTCAAACTCAACAGCCACTCCACAGGCAAAAGATGAGGCTATTTGCTCCCAGAAAGGTCCCCCCCCCACCCAAATAAAAAGATTTACGAAGCCTTGGACCACCGTATATAGCGTCTGCTATGAGTCTGAATCCACTTGATGACAGTGGAGGTTGGATTTGGGTTTATGGTTCCTTAATGGAAGCTGACTTAGAAATATTTCAGTATCAGCATTTTCTTGTTCTGGGGATAGATAGCACAAGAAATAAAAGACCATTTCCCGGGCTTATAGTACACCTACCATTTTCACTGTTGGTTTCAGGGGAATGAACCCAGACACCATCTTCACATCAGCAATCACCATGTTGGAGGCAGGGCGGCTTCCTGTGTAACTGAAAATCCGAGGAGGGAAGCCAGAAAGGAATTAGGACTGTGTGTTATTAGACATTCCCGTTTCTACATATACAGTAAATACGCAGAAATTCTGAAAGCTGCATGCAAGTCTTTCTTAATATCCTACACCAATGATTTAGACGATTGGCTGTGTCTCTGCATTGGCAGGGCTCTTGTTAAAGCCACAGAGACTTGGGCCTGGGCTAGACTGGCTGAACCAAAACTCCATGTATGTGAATCTGTGCTTTAAGAAAAAAAAGTTACAAGTGATGCTTATCTTGGGTCTGAGACCTCTAGTTATATACATTTTATCTTGATGTTTTTCCTGAACAGTATTCCCAACAAGTAATAAAATCCTTTTTAGACAGATACTTTTTTTTTTTTTTAATTTTAATTTTAATTTTTTTCTTTTTTAACATTTTATTAGGGGCTCATACAACTGTTATCCCAATCCATACACACATCAATTGTGTAAAGCGCATTTGTACATCGTTTCTCAAAACATTTTCTCTCCATTTAAACCCCCGACATTAGGTCCTCATTTTTCCCCTCCCTCCCCGCTCTCCCCTCCCGCATGAGCCCTTGATAGTTTATAAATGGGTATTTTGTCATATCTTGCCCTGTCCGACGTCTCCCTTCATCCACTTTTTGGTTGTCTGTCCCCCAGGGAGGAGGTCACACACAGTTCCATGTAATCGGTTCCCTCTTTCCTACCCATTCTCCCTTTACCCTCCCTGTTTCGCCACTCACACCACTGGTCCTATAGGGCTCATCCGTCCTGGATTCCCTGTATTTTCAGTTCCTATCTGTACCAGTGTACCTCCCCTGGTCCAGCCAGTCTTGCAAGATAGAATTCGAGTCATGGTAGTGGGAGCGGGGAGGAAACCTTTAGGAACTAGAGGAAGGTTGCATTTCTCATCATTGTTACATCGCACCCTGACTGGCTCATCTCCTCCCCTAGACCCCTCTGCAAGGGGATCTCCAGTGGCCTACTAATGTGCTTTGGATCTCCACTCTGCACTCCCCCCATCATTCACTATGGTAAGATTTTTTGTTCTGATGATGCCTTACACCTGATCCCTTCGACACCTCGTGGTTGCATAGGCTGGTGTGCTTCTTCCATGTGGGCTTTGTTGCTTCTGAGCTAGATGGCCGCTTGATTACCTTCAAGCCTTTAAGACCCTGGACAGATACTTTTTTTTTTGGCAAGTCCAGTCACTACTTAAATGTTGCCATATAGATTGGCATTTTCCTGGAAATATCATTTAAAATATAATCTGAGATTTATTTATCCCTTATGGTCAGAAGGAATTTTAACAGAGAGTTAAAATTCTATTCAAACGTTTCAAGAATTCTCCATTTCAATCTTAGATTGGCGAAGAATATTGTAGAATTCCTACATTACATTAGAAGGAATTCAGATCAGTGATAAAAGATGATGTTCTTTCTTTATTTAGGGGGAATTTTTCATCATGCCATAATGAGGATGGTTAAGAATAGATCTTGAGAAATTCTGTTTGTCCCTAGAGGAGAGGACATTGATTTTTCAACAAATGTGTAAATATTGATAGTCACACTGCTCTACTAACTGAGACATCCCATTCAGCTGATGACCGCTGTCCTTAGAACGGAATGTATTGGTGATACATTCAGAAGGTCTTACCTGACATTCATTAAGACCTGGAAGCTGCTATGAGCTTTAAATCCATCACAAGTTTGGGGCACAGTCTGCACCTTCAAAGCAAATGGGAACTCCTCCTTCCCTGGGAGAACATTGTACTTCAAGGATGTCTATGGGATATCAAAGAAAGAAAAAGGAAACCTGTTTTTATCACTCTTCCTCACATTCCTTTCAACTATTTGAAAGGGATTTGCTCTATCACTTGCCCAGTTAGAATTCTTCACTAAGCAGAGTTATTGTGCACCCTCTGCTCACATGTCTCCCAGGGGTCTTACCTGGATATAAACACATCTGTCGCCTGTCACTTTGGCAGTGTATTCTCCGGGCACCTCTGGCAAGGGGATCTGCTGTAGCAACAGCTTGTTGTTGTTGTCCACTTGGCAATGTGTGGAAAAGCTCCTTGAATTTATAACAGTCACCTGTGTGGCTTTCCCAGTGCTGGAGAAAGTGGCTGCTCCGTATCTGGACAGGGCATGGAGGGCCACCACTGTGTCCTGAAGGAGGCAAACAAGGGAATCTGCTCAGAGATGACATGGTTTGGAGAGCTTATTACAACAAAGAAGATTGGATAATTTTCTTTCTTCATGAAGAATGCTGGAGTTCTAATAGTTAAATGGATTATGATCATGAGATAAGATGCCAGAACCATACTATTTACACATTATTTTGTATCTCATAAGATGGATCGTTTTCTCAATATGTGAGATGTAGAACGTGGCTAGTGGTGGATTTAGAATGTGGAGCTAATCGGAAGGTCGTTTTTTTTTTTGGTTAAGTTTGTGGGAAAATCCCCTTATCTTTTCATTCCATAGTCCCATGAACTTTGTGATGCTCACTCTTTTATACTAGGGGATTATTCCATGCATTACTTTGCCTTTGATGTCTTACTTAGCAACTATGGTAGGACCTGCTATCTATCACTCAACCAAAGTTCAATTTGAATCCTCAAATTAATCTTTGCTCCACTGCTGGTGTCAATGCCTTGGGAGAAACCCAATTGCTTAACAGTCATGATCAACATGGGGTTTGACAGGCCCAAGTTGAGCTATGTTGACACCTCCCCAGAAGAATGTAATACAGAGGACATCACTGAAGATATAGCCAGGAGAGAGTGGCAGTTCTCTCCAGACCACTCAGGTATGAAATAGGAAGAGGGAGAGGGAGAGGGAGAGGGAGAGGGAGAGGGAGAGAGAACCGCATCCTGGCCCACCAAGTCTTGGGATGACATCACTGCTCTGAGCAGCCATGCACAGAGAGGACCTTAGGGCCAGCCCCATGACGAGACACAATGTTTCCTCCCTGACCCATAGCGTTACGGGGACAGCACTGGAGACACCGGGCAGAAAGGGTGCCTGCTCTGCCCCACGCACAGCGGGGTGAAGCGTGAAGGGAGTGCAGCAGGGCAGCCAGGGGAGCAGAGTGACCAAGTCCCCGAGGACTCCTGAAGATAGACTCTGACTCGGGGGGCAGGGCTTGGCACCTCAGCACCCTTGATCAGAAAACACACACAAGGGTCAGCAGACAGACCTGGAACTACCATTTTTGTTTTTCTTTTATTTGTTCTATGTCTATCGATTATAAGATAGGTGGGACAAACAATCCTGAGGAGAAAACAGTGCGACTGGTGGTTCCAGGGGAGAATGGGAGAGGATGGGGTGGGAAGGGGGTGGTGGTGCAGGGAACCAAAAGACGCAGGGATGAGGGAAAAAGAGGAGATCTAAAAATGATGGCAAGGAGGCCTGGTGGGGTTTGATTAAATCCAAAGAGGAATCACTGAGAGCCGAGTGGAGGGTGAGCCTGATAGCAGGACAGGAGGAAGGTGAAAAGAAATAGAGGAAAGAAGTAGGAAGCAAAAGCTATTTATAGAGGTATAGCTATAGGCATGTATATATGTAAATACATTAATTTATAATGAAAGGAATAGAGGCCAATGTACATATATTTGTATGTTAAGTATTAAGGTAGCAGATGGACTTTGGGCCTCTACTCAAGGCCTCCCTAAACACAAGAACACTTTGTTCTAATAACCTGGCACTCTGTGATACTCACAAAGAGTGTATCCTGACATGATCACTGAAGACAAAATGGGTACATAAGCAAATGTGGTGAAGAAAGTGGATGGTGCCCAGCTATCAAAAGATATAGTGTCTGGGGTCTTAACGGCTTGAAGTTAAACTAATAGCCATCCAGCAGGGAAGCAACAAAGCCCACATGGAAGAAGCACACCAGCCTGAGTGATCATGAGGTGTTGACGGATCAGGTATTAGGCATCAAAAGATAAAAAACAAGCAATTATATTGATGTGAAAGAAAGGGTTGGAGTGGAGACCCAAAGTCCATCTGCAGACAACTGGATCTCCGCCCACAGAAGTGTTACAAGGAAGGGACAATTCAACCAGGGTGAAGTATAGCGCCAATGAAACACTGTACCTCTAGTTCCTGAATGATTCTCCCCCCACCCCACACTCCACTACCATGACCCAGTTCTACCTGCTAGACTGGAGTAAACACATTGGTACAGATAAGAGCTTTCAACACATGGAATTCAGGACAGATAAAACCCTCAGGAATAGTAGTGGGAGTAGAAATATCATGTGGGTAGGGGGATTGTGGGGGCAGGGTGGGGGAAGGGGAAGGTGCAGAAAGGGGGAACCATCACAAGGTTGGATATATAGCTCACCCCGAGGGGGATGAAGAACAGAGCTGTGGGTAAAGGGAGACAATGGACAGTGTAAGACATGAAATAATAACAATAATATGTAATTGATCAAGGATTCACAAGGGGGGATGGGGGGAGATGGAGAGGAAAAAAAGAGGAGCTGATACCAAGGGCTCAAATAGAGAGAAAATGTTTTGGAAATATTGATGGCAACATATGTACAAGGGTGATTAATACAATTGAATGATGGATTGTCATAAGATTTGTAAGAGCCCCCCCCAATAAAATGATTAATTTAAAATTGTGGTTTGATTTCTCCGAAAGAAATAAAATATAAATAACTATGATTATTTTCTTGATTAGGAACAGTGTTCCATGACTCCATTTTAAAAAATGAGAGCATTTCCAGTATTTAGTGCTTTTTCTACTGGTATGCTATATTCTCAATTCTCATCAACATTCAGCTGAATGGACATCTTTCAAATAATAAATCCCTAAGAAATAAATGGTAGATGCTTGAATACAATCATTATAAAAACATTCAAATGGAAAAAAACAAGAGATAAAGGAAGGGGTGCCTGCTTGCCACATTTTTCTTTCTCTTTGAGGATAGCTACACTGACTTCTCAGTTTTCTGGAGAGAAATATTTCTCTCATGTACATCAAGACATTGAGCGCTTTTCGAAAAGAAGATGTTCTAAAATTGATTGTGGAAATGATTGTACAACTCTTCTTGATATGATGAACTATTGAACTGTATGATAGGTGAATGGAGGGCCAATAAAACTGTTAAAAAAAGGGAAGAAATCGAGTCCTCATCCCGATACTGGATGATCTAAGGGTAGTAGGCTCAGGAATTTGAATGAGTCAAGAGAGTCGTTAGGCTCCTGCTAACCAGTATTAAGAGATGGACCTGGGGTGGGGGTGGGGGCATGAAATGTGTAAGGAAGCCATCTAAATTGGAACGAAGAATGGGGAGATTTGTAAAGAGAGAGGATTGGGTTTGAGGAGTTTCTGGGAACAGTTTCTCAAGGAATCGTCGAGCTTCTAAAGGGATTGCAGGAGGTTTTCTTATCTGTTCCACGGTGGCTATTGACCATAGAGCCTAGGCGTCCCACTACTTGATCTACGGAGGGACGCTTGTGGGACATAGGAGACTGTGTTAATAACAGGGATGAGCATTTTCTTTTAGTCCTCTTTGACTTTCCTTTCCCCTCCTTTCTTACTCTCTTTGAATTCTAAGCTCCTCTTCTTTCCTTTGCAACTTATATTTTCTACTTGCTACGCGGTTCTAGCATCTCCAAACCTTTCGCTGCCTCAAGCTCAAGCCACGGGTTTGGGCACGCTGCAGACCTGGGTGGAGGAGAAGCCCCCGTGGGCGTTCTGCTGCTTTGTGATCCACTTCACGATGCGCGAGGCAGCTGCGAGTTCCTCCGAGGACGGGGCAGGCTGGGTGGTGAGGTGAGCGAGGAGCACGTAGGCCGTCAACTCCACCTCAGCCGAGGAAGCCTGGGGTTGGCGAAAGGGCTCCGTAGGTGCTTTGGGTTTCTGAGGCCGTGCCCAGTGGATGGAATTATCTGGACACGAGAAAAAGGGATTGATAAGTGACTGCATAGTCCTGTTGAATGTAAGATGTAAGTAGCAAAACCAGAACTGAAATGAGAGCTGCTTTCTTATTATAAGCATCCAAATCTTATAGAGATACCTTTTTTTTAATAGAAAACTTAACTGACTGCATGTCAGCAGGGTTAACCACGTAATAATACCGGTAGTTAATAGTTCTATAGCATGAGGGTAATTTTAAAAGTATGGAAAAATTTGACTATCTCTTAACTCTATTTCTCCACAAAGTTTTAAAGCCCCCTGGCCTTATTATATGGCGTGGACTCTTTTAAGAGTTTTACATGCCTTGAGCCCTGTAACCCCCTAACAACCGTATGAGGGGAACATTCCTATGGTCCCTATTTTGCTGATACTGAAACACAAACAAGCTAAGTGACTTAGTAAGTCTTCACTAAGCCCTTACTTACTACGTTTTAGAGCTAGGGCTCATACCCAGGAAGTCCCCAAAGATTGAGATCCTAGCTACGATGCTACATGGTCTCTCATCTCTTGATGTGAGATTTGATGTAGACGTCCTAGATTTTATAATAGCCCCGATGACACAGTGCATTACACAGTTGGCTGCTAGCTGCATTGTCAGCAGTTTGAAACCACCGGCTGCTCCTTGGTAGAAGAATGAAGCTTTCAACTCCTGTAAGAGTTGCAGTTTCAGAAACCCACAGGGGCACATCTACCCTGTGCTATAGGGTCTTTTCCCTCGAGTCAGTGTAGACTATGTGAGTGAGCGAGTGAGAATGTACAATGGGACTTGATAAATAAGTGAAGAAGAGGGATCACAGGAGATAGGGGTAGAGTTTTTTTGGGTTTTTTTTGCTGTGTAATTTGCAACACGGAGGGTGTGGGTGGGAGAAATCCCTTAGCTCGTGCACTCACCTTCTTTCACAGCTTCTGTTTCAAGTGACGTGAGTACCTCTCTCCTCTTGTCCTGGTTACCTGCCAGGGCAAAAGCATAGGCCAACAGTGCCTTGGTGTAGACATGGCTACCGTGGGCTCCATCCTGGGCTAACTTCCAGGCTGAGTCCAAGCAGTACAGGCCATTTCGGACAACAGGATGCTGGGAAGAAAACAAGGATGCTCATAACTTTGTGACCAGAGATGTTAGCATTTCTAAGTAAGCACACAGATCTGAGCAAGGAGTCAATGATGTTTTTCAAATACACTTGTCCATCTACTCTCATTCTTATGGATCGAGAAAACAGCATTTTGAAAATTGGTTAATTTTCACACTGAGGTTGTTGGAAATTCAGTGGTAGAATCCTTGCTTCCCATGTAGGAGATCTGGTTTCATTCCAGGCCAATACAACTCAAGTGCAAACACCACCCATGTGCCAGTAGAGGCTTTCATGTTGCTGTGATGCTGAAAAGGTTTCAACAGAGCTTCCAGACTCAGATGGGCTGGGAAGAAAGATCTGGCAAAATATTTCCAAAAAATCAGACAGGGAAAACTCTGTGGATCACAGCAGTCCGATCCTATTGTGCATGAGCAGCTGGTGCAGGCCTACTGTGCGCTGAAGCATCAGCAGCAGCAACAGTAGAGCCCTCCATCACCTTGACTCCCGCCCAGAAGAAGCCAGGATGTGTCTATGGAGAGAGATGTGGGCCAGGCTCCTGCTGCCCTGCTCCCTACAGGAAACTGCCAGCAGCCAAGCTGCATGGAGGCCTCTCTGGACACTCACAGGCCTTCCAGACTCGAGTAGACAAAGAACTTGGACGTGAAGAGGATTTGTGAGTTAGTTAATTGTGCCAGCCTGGCCGATAATCACGTGGGTCTGGTTGAAAGACGGAGGGATAAATGGGTGGTGAAGCCTCGCCTTTCTAGTTCTCGGGTCTCTTGTTTTGTGATGGTTGCATTGGGTGCAGCTGCCTTAGCAGTTCCCTGCTTCAGCTTGCAAGATGGATTTCCTACAAGACATCCCCAAGGAGAAGCCGCATGGATCTATCCCGATGCAGCCCTGGGTGCTGGAGCAGCCGTATGGCTGCCAGTGCTGAGATGCTTACACGTTCACTGACTCAGCTTTCCTCCTGCAGTCGGCATTATTGCCTCTGTTTTGTGAGGTGAAGGACTTTGTGCACTGGTGTTGGGTATGGGTTAATGTTGGACTTGTGGGCTTGGGCAGCATTGGGTTGGGATGTTTTTGTGATGCACATTTTCTTTGCATAAAACTCTCTCTTATACATGAGTTGCTGTGGATTTGTTTCTCCAAAGTACCTAGACTAATACAATTTGCTTGGCTAGAAAAGAGGGCAATACATTGGGGGCAGAGGCTGGCAGCACCCTGGATACACCTGTTCATCTCTGGATTCCCTCTAGGACCTTGGCTAGCTGGACTCCTAGGTGGGAGGGCCATACTGGGGTCTGGCAGGACCTCTCTTGGTGCCTGCTGCCTCCGGTACACTGGGGCAGACACGGTCGGGTCTGACCACATGATTGGCCAGAGGAATCATCCCAATCCTGGACAGCACATAGCCCAAGGCCAAGCAAGGGGGGACAGGACCCCACTCTTTTGTCTGTGGGCTCCAGAAGCAGTGTCTGGCCTAGATCCCGGTCATCTCGGCAACTTGTGGTAACTAACAATAATGACAAAATAGAGACCATGCATTTAGAATTCGTGTGTGTGTGTGTGTGTGTGTGTGTGTGTGTGTGTGTGTGTGTGTGTGTGTATGTGTGTGTGTGAAGGGGTGAGGAGAGGACAAATAGCACAGGAGCATCCCTGGGGAAATGTAACTCTCTTGTGCTGATTTGACCAAATCCACTATTCATCTGGGAAGCATTTGGCATGGTATGGAAAGAAATCTGATATTTGGTTTCTAGTAAAGGTGATATTTCAGAAAACAGGTAACCAACTTCTTGGCATCCAGATCTGCATGTGAGTCATCAGGGCAATGAGATGGTACTTACAGTGACTGGGAGAGGAATTTCCAGAAGGGCGATGATGATGTAGGCAGAGAGGGTCACTTCATCGTCTACTCCACCCTGTAAATATTGAAGAGAGACTTCTATAATTTAATTTATGACAATGTTCTTACTCAGTATATTCTGCTGTGTCAAGGAATTTATTCTTATCTGTATCAATTACTAGGTGGTAAAATATCAAAACCAACTTAATTCTATTCTTCTTTCTTTGTGCTGAGAGACAGACAGGGCTTTCTACTCTCATAAAGACTTACAGTCTTAGAAACCCACAGGGGCAGTCCTACCCTGCCCTACAGGGTTGCTATGAGTTGGCATCAACTCAATGGCAGTGAGTTTTGTTTTATTTATTTTTGGGGGTGTGTGTGCTATCTGTGTTTTATTTTCCTCTGATAACTTCCCGTAGGAATTCTTAAGTTATTACTTTTCATCACTCTGGTGGACATCACCCTGGACAGAGGAAGCTTTGGGACAGTTCACCTTAATGGCATTGTTGAGCAGTGACCCTGAGCTCCTAAAACAGCCACTGTCCTTCTGCTTCTGGGAGAGCCAGGTGAGAGCTTGGGTAATGTGTGCTTCATCAATGAAGGTGAAAGCCCGAGCCTGGGCAAAGGACTTCAGAACAAACGCTGTGAGCCTGAGGGACGAAAGGGTGGGGTAAAGAAGATATTTATGTTGTTACAATGGTAACAGGTTTGGGGGATACTTCTTACATTGGTGTGACTCCTCTCATATAAATCCTCTATAAGTAGAGCCCCCATCTCCCTTTAGTCTCTTGCTCAATCTGTTAGCTCTGGGATTCCCTTTCTGACTCACGTTCTCATTGCTAGTAGTCTAAGTACTTCTGTATTTACTTATTTTTTGAATGAAATTGAAATCTTTCTCCTTTTTGAAGATTCCCTTCAGATGACAGACTCTCTCACATGCCGCGCCCATAGGCAATGGCTTCTTTGTCAGGGAACTGTTGGACTGTGAATTGTAAGACTGGCTGGTCAAACCTACCAGCCATTCTTCGTGAGAAAGACGAGGCTATCTGTTCCCGTAGAGATTCATGACGTCCCGGAAACCCAACACAGGCTTGATATGGGCTGGAATCGACTCTATGGCGGTGAGTTTTGCGCAACATTTCTATGCCCAAGAGACTTAACATACAATGTTTCTTATCATTGCCTCCTCATTTCTTTACTTCTGTGAGTGAATTTATTCTCAGTTAAAGATGAGTATGATATAAAAATCATAGCATAAGCTGAAGTTGATATGGTTTATCAAGATGTTCACTGGTCATATTATAAACCCGAACCAAACAAAGAGAATCCAAATTCATCATTGTGGGAAATACAGAAAGAATAGCTTATTAACAGGATTAATTTGAGGAACAAGTTTAATATACAGATATTTGAAGCTCAGATTTTCTCCTTAGTATACAATTGTCATGGTGCACATACAGAACTAGCATTAACAATAAGAGCTCAAAAATTGCCCTCCTCTTACCATGTATTTCCTGGGTTCCTGCCATATTGTTCCCCAAAGGTGCTGTAAGAACCATCAAAGTGCTTGTACTTCAGCTGTCTCTGGTACCCTGAGTGAAAGTGTTTATGAAATAATATGATAGATTAATGTGTATACTTAGGCTAGAGACATTACCCAAACACTCTGGGCTCTTTTGTGATCTTTCCTGAATTTTGTTGTTACTTCATTTAGAAGGTTTGGAGCCCTAAACAATTTATTGGCTAGTCACCATGAAAAGAACTACCATGGTGTTAGTACTTAGAGATAAGTAGCAATTCAAACTTACTGAGAATCCACTGAAAATAACACTGTGGAGTTTCCACTCTCTTATCCAGTTACTCACCGGCGGCCAGGTAGCCAACAGCCTGGGACTTGATGTCTGAAGTCAGCTGCTGGGTTTCATTCAGATAGTTCAGAACATAAATGTTAGGAGCAAAGAGGACCATGTTCTGTTCCCCACAGCCATAGGGCATCTGCAGGAGGTTTTGCAAGTTTTTTATTGCGGAGCCTAGTATGTCTCCTGGGAAATGAGAGAGATGTGAAGTCATCAGACCTAGAGGTCATAATCTACCACAACCATTTAGAACAAATGGATAATAAACTGAGGTCAAGAAATGAGAATTCTTAGGAAAGGTAAGGAAGGGAGGAAGAAATAAATTAAAACTGCGGCTGCTATTTTGATGATAATGGAAAAGAAATATAGTGGAAATTATTTAATGCGTAAATCCTCTAGGGACTGGAGACTTACCCAAAACGGAGACAGAGGCTCTGGGAGATTCTTTCACCACATTTGGTGGCACATTAAGGGATAATCTTTCAGATAACTCAGCACCTTGAGAAAAAAAATCATCCAGAATGAAAATTATAGCCACTGCATAGCTTCCTGAAGAGCACTAGGACTATGACATCGTTATAAACTTTTCCTAAAAAAACCCAGTCCTCTTTTAATATTCTAGTTCTTTATATTTTGGATGACTCTGTATAGAATTATGCACCATAAGGCAGCCTATGTCTGTCACAAGATGGCTATCATAAGATAGTGCCCATTCTCAACCTTTTGACTTAATTGTTGTATGAATCATGTATTCATAAGCAAATGAAAAATCTCCAAAATGCTCCTAAATTCTACAAGAATACTACATCCTTTCTTTTTTTTTTTCTCTTTGTCTCTTCCAAATGTAAAATCAGAGAGACACGTTTTGTTAGTCTGATATTACTCTGGGAATTTCTGTAGCACTGGAATGGAACCACTACATCCTTTCTTCTAGCAAATTTCACACAGATATTATTTTTATGTGAGCCTTAGCAATGAGGATAAGGAGTGAATATGGGTAGTAATTAACTCATTGAAAATACCCCTCCCCAGGAAGGTGGGGGGAGAAAGGGGGAACCGATCACAATGACCTACCTATAACCTCCCAGGGGGATGGACAACAGACAAGGGGCGAAAGGGAGACAGCGGACAGTGCAAAACATCGAAAAAATTTTTAGAAATTATCAAGGGTTCATGAGGGAGGAAGGGAGAGGGAAGGAGAGGAAAAATGAGGAGCTGATACCAAGGGCTCAAGTAGAAAGAAAATGCTTTGAAAATGATGATGGTGACATGTACAAATGTGCTTGAGACAATGGATGTATGTATGGCTTGTGATAAGAGTTGTATGAACCCCCAATAAAATGATTTATGTATAAAAAAAGAAAAGAAAAAGAGAACTGAATCCTGGCCCACCAAGCCTGAGGATGACATTCCTGCTCAGAGCAGCCCATGCACAGAGAGAATTGTAGGGCAGGCCCCACCATGAGACGTGACATCCCCTCACTGACCCATAGTCCTGTGGGGGACAGCACTGGAGACACAGGGTGGGAATTGTGCCGGGTCTGACACCTCCCCCACCCCCACCCCACCCCAAGGGAGCAAAGCAATGAAGTCCCCAAGGAATCCCCAAAATAGATTTTGGGGGGCAGGGTTTGGCACATCATCAGACTTGATTGAGAAATGTTCATAAGGGTCAGCAGACAGACCTTGAACTATATATAGGCTTGTCCTTTCTTTTCTTTTCTCATGCCTATCTATATAAGATAGGCAGAATAAACAATCCTGAGGAGAAAACAATGGGGCCGATGGTTCTGGGAGTCATGAGAGAGGGGAAGGTGGGGGGAAGAGAGGGAGGACCCAATAAATCCAGGGACAAAGTTACAACAGGAGACCTAAAATTGATGGCGAGGAGAGTGTAGAATACCTGGTGGGGTTTGATCAAGTGCAGTGTAGCTGAGAGGAATTACAAAGAGTTGAATAAAGATGGAACATGATAGTGGGACAGGAGAAAAGTAAAAGGAAACAGAGGAAAGAATTTGGAGGCAAAAGACATTTATAGAGGTATAAATACGGACACATACATATGCAAATATATTTATATATAATGATAGGATATAGGTCTATTTACATATATTTATATGCTAAGTATTGAGGTAGCAGATGGACACTGGGCCTCTATTCAAGTACTCCCTCAATACAAGAATAATTTGTTCTAATAACCTGGCATTCTGTGATTCTCACCTTACCAATATGATCACTGAAGTAAAAATGGGTGTATAAGCAAATATGGTGAAGCAAGCTGATAGTGCCTGGCTATCAAAACATATAGCATCTGGGGTCTTAAAGGCTTGAAGATAAATAAGCAGCCATCTCGCAGGGAAGCAACAAAGCCCACATGGAAGAAACACACCAGCCTGTGTGATCATGAGGTGTCAACAGGATCAGGTATCAGGCATCAGAAGACCCCAAACAAGCAATCATATCTATGTAAAGGAGGGGCGCTGAAGTGGAGACCTAAAGCCCATTTGTAGACAACTGGATATCCCCTCATAGAAGGGTCACAAGGAAGGGACGGGCCAGTCAGGGGCAGTATAGCACCGACGAAACACACAACTTTTTTAATGCTGTCCACCTGTCCCCCCATTATCATGACCTCAGTTCTACCTTAGAAATCCTGCTAGACCAGAGCATAAAGACTGGTATGGATAAGAGCTCTAGACACAAGGAATCCAGGATAGATAAACTCCTCAGAAACAGTAACGGGAGTAGCAATACCATGAGGGTTGGGGGGAAGGCGGGAGAAATTTGAGAAAGGGGAGCCGATCACAATGATCAATGTATTAACCTCCCCCACCCCCAGGGAGATGAACAACAGAAATGTGGGTGAAGGAAGACAGTGGATGGTGTAAGTTATGAAAATAATAGTAATTATAATTTAGCAAGGGTTCACCAGGGTGGGAGGTTGGGGGAAGGAGAAAAAAAAAAGGAGGAGTTGATACCAAGGGCTCAAGCAGAAAGAAAATGTTTTTAAAAGGATGATGGCAACATATGCACAGATGTGCTTGATACAATGGATGCATGGATTTTTATAAGAGTGTAAGAGCCCCCAATAAAATGAATGAATAAAAAAAGAAATAAAATAAATGTTGCTAATGACCCCATCTATTGCCATTTTAATTTTAATGAATTACATGAAGATGAAAAAGATAATTATAGTATTTATCTTCATAGTGCATCCCTTTTTCATAAAATGAATATTAAAATTTTTATAAAAAAACAGACACAAACTTAAACGACAAATGATTAATAGCAAGAAAAATATTTGCAATTTATTTAACAGATAAAAAAATCAGCTCTTATAAATCAGTCAGAAAAAGAAAAACTTCTAAACACTTGAATTGGCAAAGCATAAGAAGGAATGTATAAATATAAAAATAATCTCATTCTCCTTTGTGATTAAGAAAATACAAATTAAAACCAATATACATTTCATGTACCTTTTGGGCAAACATTAAAAATCTTGATGTAAGCTCAGAAGCAACAAAGCCCACATGGAAGAAGCACACCAGCCTATGCAACCACGAGGTGTCGAAGGGATCAGGT
>NW_022103938.1:887422-910632 GCF_000313985.2 Echinops telfairi
AAAAGGAAACATACCATATGTCATATGCCATTTATGTGACCACCCACACAAACAGATTCGCTTCCACATGTGATTGCTAAAGGCATAGGGGAGATGTTGATTCTCCACCCAATCTCGTTGATTCTGCTTCATGGTGGACCTGCAGAGGATTTCTGAGACTGAACATCTCTATGGAAGCAGAGTTTTGTCTTTCTCCTGCAGAGTGGCTAGTGGTTTTGAACCACTGACCTTGGAGTTACCAGTCCCAAACTTACCCCTCCCTCCCCTCCCCAAATATGAGGGAAGTTAAAAAAAATTGTGGAAGAAATACCTTTATCTTTAATCCCCTTTCCTCATGAACATTGTGAATCCCCCTCATACATATCGTGGGGATTATAGTCTTACATTATTAGCCCTTTGCTTCCGATGACCTACATAACAACTCTGGTGAGACCTTCCAACACTCAATCAGAGCTTCTCATGGATGGACATGGACATTCCTTCAATATGCCTTGAAAATATTGCAACAAAGTGACCAGTATTTAATACTCTGCTCTGTTTTTTTTAATTGCACAGATAATAGTGAGTTTTTGTATTAGTTAAATTTATTATTTGTTTCCATTATTAGTAGTAGTCTTTGAAGTTTTTATTTTATTGGGGGCTCTTACAGCTCTTATCACAATCCATACATATATCCACTGTGTCAAACATACCTGTACCTATGTAGTCATCTTTTTCAAAATATTTTCTTTCTACTTGGGCTCCTGGCATCAGCTCCTCATCCATTATTATTTTATATTTATATAAGAATAAGAATGTGGATAAGAATGTGTTTTTATATCACTTGGTAAGTAATAAAGTACTTGACATTAGCTAAAAACACACGAAGGGGTGGGAAGGAAGATGGAGTCCAGGTGGAGTCACCCGCCCAGCGCTCCTGTTGTTAGATGAGAAAACTAAGAGGTACGGAGGCCAATACTGGGAGGCTCGGAGCTTGAAATAAAGTTCTAGTGAACTAGTCTCTGTGGCTCAGATCTCCCCTTGCGATTTCACCCACGGATCGATTCCAGGGTGGCGCTCCTAGGTCAGCAGGCCTGCCCGGTGGCGGTGGTGGGTGGGTGTTCCCCTCAGGCCTTACGAGGTCCAGTGCTTTGGCATCCGCCCCCACTCCTGCCCCAGAGATCCGAGACCTGATAACGTCCAGCAATTTGCCCAGACAGCTGTCCAAGGGTGGTCATACAATTCAGGCCCACGGAGAGCCTCTGAAAACCAGCCACAAGTGCTCACTCTGGAGGTCCCTCTCTGCTCCCCTCTCCTCTCACGCATTTGCCGCCTTGGCACCTCCTCTCCCTGCCCAGAAACAGAGCGACTGCAGGGTGCGTCACCTTGCCCCTTCTCCCCAGCTCCACGAGTGGCCTGCCAGCGTGGGTGCTGATAAGTCATTAAACTCGACCTTGCTGTCATCGGAGAGGCTCTAGGATCGTGGTTCTCAACCTTCCTCATGCCACGACCCTTTCATACAGTTCCTCATGTGGAGGTGACCCCACAACCATAAAATTATTTTCGTTGCTACTTCATTACTGTCATTTTGTTACTGGTATGAATTTGGCGACCCCTGCGAAAGGGTTGTTCAACCCCAAAGGGGTCACGGCCCACAGGTTGAGAACCACTGCTCTAGGCTATTAACCTGCAGCAGAGACAGATAGCCACAGCCCGTGGAGCTCAGCAGGAGACAACTCTGGTAAGACCTAACAACACCCCACCAAAGTTCAATTTGACTCCTCAGGTTAAACTCTGCCGTGGCTGCTGGCATCCATGCCGTGAGAGAAACCCAGATTGGTAGCAGAGCTCCTTCTGGATGGTCGTTACAATATTCCTTTAATAGTCCATTCAATATGCCTTGAAGAATACTGCAACAAAGAGCCTAGTCTTTAATACTATGCTGTATTTTTTTTCCTTTTTAATTTGTTTTCAGCTTGACAAAGAGCGTTGGGAAGAGCGATAAAAGACCACACAGAGTAAGTCAGTGAAACCAGCCTTCCACTAAAAATCTCACCTGTTGAGTAGACATTGCTACACTACACCCTGGCTACTTAGGCAATAGGAATAGACCCCCATGCCCCCACCCCCAGTTGGCCCTCCCCACCAACCCCGTCCCCATCCTCTCTGACCTGCTTTACAGAGGCACATTCTCTCAGGTTAACTAACTCACCCACAAGAAGACAGCTCTTGTAGCTGTACCAGACACCAAAACATCCCCCTCGCTTGTTGCTCACCCCCTCTCTGACACCCTACAAGACCACAAGGCAGGAAAACATCACACACCAAACACTGCCCTATATAATAATACACTGGGTCAGCAAGGGACTATAGGGGATTCACTACACTACTTCTTTACCCCAACCAGAATAACCTCTGAAACCTGTTCCCTTCACGTCAGCAACACACAGCCTCCTCTAAATCCACCAAGTACAATCTCAGAGTTCTAGGGAGAGAGCCGGCCTCCAGGGGGCAAAACTAGCTCCCGATAGTTGTTACTTCTATTTGTATTACCTTCTGAGAAGGAAAACACAGGGCTCCTTTCTCTGCCATGGGAATTGAGACACATCACGTCACGTCAGGGTTACTCAGCGACCTTCTCCACCCCTGGAAAGGTAGCCAGCTAACATGGGGTCCCATTGACCCTATTCTGAACACCTTCTGAACTGAAGGCCCGCCTCACAGGCCCACCCACAACAATAATCTCTATTTACTTTGGGATTGTATGTAAGGGGAGGAGAATTCAGAGATGTGTAGCAACCTAGTATAAAGGGGCCTTCTGTTTTAAACACAAATAATTTAAGGTCTGCACTCTCCCTTTCACCATTTACAGGGGTGATAGGGGACCCCAGTAGATTTAACATACCCATCATGCACCTCAACCACCAAAACATCTACAACCTGCTTCCTGCACCTCGACCATACCAGTTCTCCACCAATTTACCAACTAAATAAGTATCCCCCATAAGCCTCCGTGCCCAGGTTCCCATGAACACTGGTCAGCCTAAGCTGATCGGCTTGCCCAGTGCCACCCTTGCTGCTTGTGACAGACCTGGCACTACTGCTAATGATCAGAGCCTGTGACTGGTCTGTGTACAGGTCCGTTGAATAGCTCCCTCCCCTGCTACGGCCCATGAGTGCTGGCCCCCCACGGTGGGCCATCGGTCTGAGCAACACCACCCTTGCTACCCAGATTGCCAAGCCCACCCTGCCTGAAGGAGCCACCCACATCGCCCTCCAAATAGATAACTCCAGTTGTCTAGGGAGAGAGTCAGCCCCGGGGAGATAGACGCAGCCTGAACGTGCAGCGCAGGTAGCTTCAGGTAGCCCTTCGAGTCACTCCTAGTACCCCCTCGGAGAAAGCAAGCACAGGGCTGCTGGACTCCCAAGAACATGGCGCCGAGCTCCACCAAACAACCCACATCAACAGTTACTACCAAAAAAGCAAGAGAAAGAAAATGCAACGTCTGAGGAGGACCTGAACCTAGTGAGATCCCTAGAAGAAGCAGGCTTTGAACGGCCACAGAAAGAAATCTTCGGTGTGCTGCTTAGAGTCATACAGGATACGAGGGTTTGCCTTGGCTCCTTTCGGGAAGTAGAACACCAAGCCTTTCCTTATAGATTCTCTTAGTCTGGAAGCTTTGCTACAATTGTCCACAAGGGTGGACCTGTTGGCTTCTAGCATCACTGCGACATTCAAGGCACCATAGTACTACACATTGACAAATGGGTGGTGACAGGATGTGTGGGCGAAAGATATTCTTCTAATTAAGTTTCTTGTTTCATTAACACCCAATTTTTTCATTTGATAAACGCACTGATGACGCTTCAAGGAAAGAATAGAAGCAGTATATGAGGAGGGCTTCAAATGTTTGTGGAAAAATGGAATAAAGGATAATAGAACTTTCCTATGAACCTTTTGAAGTCTCCTCACATGAAAGTTCACTAAGCTTGAAATGCTATACAAATTTCAGTCTTGTTATTTGACTTATGGCTTAATCTTACCTGATGGACAAAGCAGGGTGTTGAATGTTGTTTCCATCTTGATTCCTTCAGGCTTGGGGGAGAAGAAGAAAAGGTAGAGGTAAGAATGGACTGAGCATTTAGGACATGTGTGCTGACAGGTGTGGGCTAAACAATTGATGTGAAGTCATTTGGATTTTGTTCTTGACTCCTGAGTGATAAGCCTACACTTGGAATTTCCTGAGTAACGGAGGTGCCTTTGTTATCTACAGGAGCCCTAGTGGCATAATGGATATGCGTTGGTCTGTGATCTGCAAGGTCTTTAGTTCAAAACCACTAGTTGCTCCAAGGGAAAGACAAGGCTTTCTCCTCCTATAAAGAATTACAGTCATTTTTTCCCCACCCCTGGCTTAGGCTCCCTTATATTTAAAAAAATAAAATGCAAATGGTCATTTGCATTTATGGCGGTGAGAACATTAGTCTAGGGTTAGGGTAGGGGTGGAGAGACTTGATAGCATGTGGTTACACATTGGGCTACTAATCTCAAAGTCAGCACATGGAAGCCGCCAGGGTGCTCCTCAGGAGAAAGAGGGAGCTTTCTACTACTATCAAGAACTACAATCTCTTGGCAACAAACGTGCAAATGTGCTTGACACAATGTATGTATGTATGGATTGTGATAAGAGTTGTATGAGCCCCCAATAAAATAATTTAAAAAAAACACAAAAATTAACTACAATCTCAAAAACCCACACGGGCAGTTCTACCCTGTCCTATAGAGTTGCTATGAGTCAGATTTGACTTGCTAGTAGTGAGTTTGGAGGTCTTTTTTGGGGGGCAGGAGGGATCTGGGAAGCACTGTATAAGGCCCACAGGGTTGTCAATGCCAGCTAATATCGCACACCTCACCGGGGTGAAGCAGGTCTAGCCATCACATTAGTGGTGAGGTAATTAAATGCTTGGCCAACATGGCCTGTGAATGATGTCATAAATATTCAAAATCAACATCTTATCATCATTTGCTTTCCTTTTTCATCCATTTTTAAGTTGTCTCAGGTAAAAAAAAATACATGGTTTATATAAAAAAGTTACAGTCATTGTTATTCATGTAAGTTTTTCCAGTTTTGGTAGAACATACACAACAAAACATTCTCCAATTCGACAACTTCTATATGTATAATTCGGAGCCATTGATTATACTCTTCGTGTTGTACAAGCATTATTGATATCCCTCTCCAAATTGTTCCACCACTATTACAATAAACTCAACGTTCTCTAAGCAAAAACTCTTCCTCTTTCACACATGGTAGCCACAGGTCAGCGATTACAAGGAAGAAGAAATGTTCTAAAATTGATTTTGGTAAAGATTGTACAGCTCTCCTTGATATGATTGAACTATTGAATTGTATGATATGTGGATAACGTGCCAATAAAACTATTAAAAAACAAAGAAGTTACAGTCTCAGAAACTTACAGGAGCAGTTTTGCCTGTCCAATAGGGGCATTGACTCAACGACAGGGAGCGTGGCTTGGTTTGGAGGCCTCAGGACTAGTGACTGAGGATGTATGCTAATGAGATGACTTTTGGGTCGGGGCTAGACAAGACTGCTACCTACTCTCCGTTAACCTCAGGAGGAGAGAGAGATCATGATTTTTATCATCTAGGCTCTACTGAAGTTCTGAATCCAGAAGTCCCTTGGATTTCCTGGTTGGTGAAAGTCATCAAGGCACAAAGGAGGGCAGCACGTACCTTCTGAGCACATGGGAGCACTGGGAACCCTATGCATCTCTTTACTGGTACTCTTTGTGCCATGATTAAAGTTTGTGAATGTAGCTAGCACTTTCTTGAGTTTTGTGAGTAATCCTTGTGAATTATTGAGCCCTAGGGAGTAGTGGGAGCCAGCAGGCCAGCAGTGAGGGATGCCCCGTTCACCCCAACTTTATAGTTGCCATCCAAAAGAGGTAGTGGAAAGCCCCGGAATTCGTAGTTAGGAGGTCATAAGTGAGGGTGTTGACGGGGCTCTCCAGCCTGCATGTGACATAAGAAGTCCTGGCAAACCTAGCAGTCTGGAGGACTGTGCCCTGTAACGGATGAGCTCTGACCTGGCTCTGGGTGTTAGGATCAGAAAATAGGAGCTGCCTGCACAGCTGGGGAACAGAAGGGGAACGAAATGATTTGAGATCGACTGAACTGATTCTTAGGGTTTGATGTCAGAGAAATGAAAGTCAAATTTGGTTTTCCCCCTAATAGAGGAGGATCCATAGTTTTCTTGCTAGTGAGGAGAAGAATTTTCAAATCTCTTGTATGGACAAATTCTATCAGCATAAGCAATAGGAAGGAGATCAGTTGCTAGATAAGAAAGGCTATAGAAAATTAAAAGGGAGAGATCCAGTAAGAATACTGTCATGTAAAATATCCTACAACCAAATGATTTAAACTTATGCCTTACTTAAAATTTGTAACCCATTGGGGTTTTTAATTTTAACTTTAATTTTTAAAAAAAAATTCAAGTCTGAGCTAACAATTGGGCAGACTTACTTCAACCAGCAGGGGCTTGACGACTGTGTCTTTCTTTCCCTCCTTGGGAACTATAGTCTTCTCAGACCCACACAGCTCTTGAGAATCCAGTGCCTCGGCGCTCACAGTGAAATTCATATTCCCTGGGGGCGGGGTGGGAGTGGAGAGGGTGAGTGGGAAGGCCCGACAGAGATGAACACCGTCTCCCTCTTACTACATGACCCCAACCTTTACTATTTATATGTAATGCTCAATGCTCTGTAACCATTTTTTCTTATTTTTTATGTTAGAAAAAACTGAAAATTTATGACCATCATTCATCATTTGTGAGGATTACAACAAAGAAGAGGTCAGGGCCCAGGAGTGGTTTTTGTGATCCTTAGGATATCATCCATGGAGGGGAGACAGATGGCACTAAAGTAAATCTGGTCCCAGCGATGGTCTGGCCCACAGAGGTAACCGTAGTGGGACAGTCAACACCTTTCGGTACTAGGAGTCATGCCAAACATTTTATATCAGTCTTTAGCCTTTCCAGGAAAGAGAAGCCCTTATACAATGATTTTCCCCCTCTATAAACCCATAGGATCTGGAATGGAAACAGCATAAATGAGAGGATAATGATTCTGAGACTCCAATGTCGAGGCGGAGGCAAGCGAGGTGGGGTTGGCCCTTGAGACACCCTAGCATGGAAGGCAAACAGAATATCCTACTCTGTGGGTTCTCTGCCTAAGGGTGAGCAGCACCCGACATCCAGCTACTGCCGAGTTGTGTCATCCTGGAGCAGAGAACTGTCCCTAGGGGCACGACCCTCACCTAATGCCTTCGGTGTTACTTCCCAGGACACAGTCTGACGCCCATTTGCACAGATGCAGTGAGATGTTTGCTCCTTCTCCACCGGGACAGCTAGGAATTTGGGAGAGTCTTCCAGATGCAGCTGGACCTGAAACCCCATGAGAGACAGAGAGAAAAGTAAATCAGGGAGAAGACTGGGGGGGGGGGACCCAGGCTGGAAATGAACCATGTGGAAGGATTCAATCCGTTTTCATGGTCTCATATTGACGAGGATGTAAGTGAAGACCAAGTACTTTATAAACGGATCTGATACCCAACTCATGGTGTTTTGGAGTAACTTGCTCTCATATGCTGGGCCCAGAGGAGAGGGAAGGTAGTTGTGGCATGTTGCCTGTGGCAGCTGTCCATTCTTGGGCTGGGATTTGCTGTGTCCTCAACTCTCCTAGTACATGAGATGGACACCAGTTTTGCATTGAAACAAAAATTCTAAATAAAGTTTCATATAATGAATGTTATATGAACAATTAAGTATATGAAATGTAGAGGTTCAAACCTTGGAGAATCTTAGACATGGGAATGAGGAGTCCTAGTATTTTATGCCCACATTATAAGCCCTCATCATATATAAACTCCATAAAGAACAAAGATTGGAAACTTGTTTTAAGCTGCAAGCTGGTAGTTGGGAGATATCATTAACTGTAGGTTAGTTATATCGCCTATAAATACTTCTCTGGCAGTATTCTTCTGGTAAACACATCTGTACACAGGAGCTTGTCCGTTTCACTGGGAATGTGCTTGTTAGATGAGTTGTTGCTTATGTTCAATTTGGGAAAGAGGTCCTTACCCGGATGCATTTGGACAGGTAGTTTAAGACAGTGGCCTTGAGTGTGAAGGCCTCTCCACGGACCACAGAGTAGGGCATCGTGAGGTCCACAAAGAAAGGCTGGAAGGCTTGGAGAGTGGCGGAAGGAGAGAGACCAAGGCCAGTGTCATTGGACAGGCAGAGGGCCCCGGCCTTCCACTCGGTGATGGTATCAGGGACTGTTACATCCACGTCAGCCACACCCGATGGACTGGGGAGGATGACAATGAGAAGAACAGTAAGCAGGCAAGTAACTAGCCATTACTCTAGGAAAGAACAACAACAGATGATGCTACTGCCATGTCTTGGATCCATTTAGAACAGTGGTTCTCAACCTGTGGGTCAAGACCCCTTTGGGGGGTCACCCGATTCATAAAAGTAGCAAAATGACAGTGATGAAGTAGGAACGAAAATAATTTTATGGTTGGGGGGTCAACACAACATGAGGAACAATATTAAAGGGTCACAGCATTAGGAAGGTTGAGAACCACTGACTTAGAAAAAGTATGAATAGTGGAGAGAATAATTAAGAATTAAGATTGAGAAATATGTCTTTTTATTCTAACTCTTTTAAGTTCTAGTCTATACCAGAATCTCTTATAGATATGGAGTTGTATTTATAATCTACAATAGACAAAGTAGTTACACACCAAATCTCTAATTTGAGATTGTTTTAAAATTATTTAAAATACTGTTTCACCTAGGATATATTTACAATGTTCAGTTCTACTACAACTGTGTGTAGCTAGCCTCACATATTGCAGTTAACTTCAAATTGCTGGTAACAGATAGCTTCTTATCAGTGTTAATCCATGTAGTGCGTGGTTATATTTAATCCATATATAATTTTTGGGAAGACTTAATATCTTCATTTGTGTGAAATTTCTTAGCTCTGATACAATTAGATTAATTAACAGAAGAATTTTTGTTAAACCTTTGCTGAGAACAGTAAGTATTTAATAAAAGTACTTGGATACTGAAGAATTAGGTAAGAATTGAAAAGTGTGAGGGTTTCTATCATTGAATCTTACATGAGGAGGTTCCAAAAAGTTCATGGAAAAGTTCTATTCCTTTTCAATTCCGTTTTCCCAGGAACTTTTTGAAGCCCCCTGGTGTGATAGAAAGTACTTACTTTACCACCACCAACTGCCAGATCCATGTCTCAGGGAAATACGTTCGCACGGTTTCTTTGTACGACTCTGAAACTGATGAGGCCTCTTCCATGTCCATAAAGTTTTGGCTCCCTCGCATTTCATAGATACCTTCTATGGCAAATGAGGAAGAAGGCAGGGGGAAAATCATATAAAGAAAATTCAAATTAGAGTTGGTCATAAGGGCTACAAAAGGCATAAATGGGGCGATGCAAGAGAGAGGAGCCAGGAGGAGAGGACGGTTGGCTAAGGAGGTCAGGAAAAGCTTCTCTGAGGAGCTATTTTAGCTGAAGCAGCAGACCAAGGTAGGAGAGGGCAAAGGGTTGGACAATCACAGAAGGGAGTATCCAGACCCAGAGGCAGGAAGGTTCTTGCGGGAAGAAAGGGTCCCGCATGGTTACTGCACATAGTGCTATGGAGACAGTGCTACCGCCTGGGCTAGGAAGGCAGACAGGAATCAACTTTTGAGTTTGTGTCGTTCTCTGTTGGAGCACAGACACATGACAGGAACTTTGGATAATATCTGACCAGAGTGAAAGAATTCAAGATTGAAAAACAGACTCGCTTCCATATTCTGTCTGAAGAGCACCTTTTGGTAATGGAGTGCTGGTAAAGGTTTAACGACCACTTCCTGCATATATATAATCTATGCATTGATATTTGCTTTTACTATAAATATTATTGCTATAGAGGATTTATAGCATATGTGGTAGACATAAGATAAAATACATAATCTTTTTAGTAACTTCCATATAGCTGGTTGATTTGCATTGGATGCTGTTCTTGATTTCGGACAAACACTTTCATCTGCAGCCAACTGATTGCAATTCAACCACGATTTGACAAAACCAGGCTACAAATAAATGTTTGATTACTACCCGGTTCATCAGAGAAATACCTTACATCACTGACAGTAAGTATCTTTCCAAAATGAATATTGGCTGATTGTGCTTAAGTATGCATGTAATAAAATGTTTACCACATTAACATTTTCTGAATGTATGATTCAAGCTGAAGCTTTTATTTCCATTAATGTGTAAGAAGAAAGCGAAACAATGAAGATACATACCAGAGTTTCTTCATTTGTCAATGGAGTGAGTGGTGACTTTGCTGAATCGATTTATCATTTTTGAATTTGGGGAGGAGTATCTCCTCATTTTTGTGTGTGTGTGCATGCTATTCACAATATAATTAATAACTACAGACACAATGTATTTCATTTAATGCATGTTAATATTTACTGATTTTTAGAAGTATAGAAATCAACAGGAATCCAAAGCTCGAAATAAAACATTTGCTGATTTCATGATGTAAATACTTCTATAACAGCCTATTTCAAGCTACTGATATATTACAGAATATAGGGTTGGAAGAAATGCACAGCAGCCTGCAATTATATAGTATTTTCACCATACAGAGATATATAGGATAGTAATACATAATCTGAAGGGCACAGCTGATAGGAAAATGTTGTAATTAGGAAGTGAAGAGTTTTGGATTAGTATTACCTTTGCTTTTAATATCTAACTACTTATAATTTTAATATCATTAATTTTTACATTATAGCTGTGTTTAAACAATTGGCTGAAAACTCATATTAATGTCTTTATGACTATCTCCCACCACTCACTGCCTTCTGTTTTTAAGAACTAACTTACAAAACATTTGCTAGATGGCCATGTTTCCATAATGCTTTCCCTCTACCTCCTTTAACCAGTTTTCTTCTGTGGTCCCTCGTCTGGGAATTGTACACTCAGCTCAATTCTCACATCCTTTGTTCTCTTCAGAATTCAACTTCCAATTGCCTCTTTTACTTGAAACTTCCTAACGGGAGAGATGTTCAGTTTGCTGTCCGTATTCGCAGTAAATGAAGCCTCACATATCTAAGGAGGCCATTCACTATTTAATACCAGTCATCACGGCAGCCGTACTCAATTCCTCCGGACAGTTATTTTTTAATCATGCTGCACCATATTTTGGCTTCATTCTCTCTTAGAATTCTTCTGCAATCAACCCATTTTCCTTTCTTGATCATCATGTCTCCCCCCCCTTCCCTTCACTATCAATCTAATTTTCACTGTCAGGCCTAGTGCTTTCCACCATTTCTGGACTGTAGCTTTTTATTTGTGTCAAAAGTGGTCAACTCCCGCAAGAATGTATTTTAATTTTCTTCTCCTTGTAGGGTGCTTTTTCTCTTTTTCCCCATTCATTAAATTTAATGATTTTTTTAAAAAAGGTTTACTTTCTCAAATTACCTTAGTAAGTTCAGTTTTGTATTGTCTATAAAATAGTATCGATTTAATATTCTGAATGAAGACTAGTGGTACATTTGGCCTTCATTATCTACTTGCTTATGACTATATTTGTATTCGTAGGCAAAACGTCCAGAATGACCTCCCCCTTTACCTCTTGCCCCAAACAGCTTAGCTTTGTTCGCTCTTCATTATGATATTTCCCATACCTGAAGTTGCTTCTTCCTCTCTATTGCTATGGACATTTTAATCACTGATGGATACAAACTTCTCTGTTCACTGTTATTAAGCATGGGCTCTGCCAAAAATAATTTTCATGTTGTCAAGCCATGGGACAGATATGTTTACTGATGGGCTTGTGGTATAACTTGAAGGGTCTCAAAGTGTACATACGATGGGAAGTTGAAGAGCTTCTTTCGACTTGATTGGCAAGCGTGTGCTGCTGCCCTGTGAACATTCCTGCTCCCTCTGATCTTGTGCCTGGAAAGGGTCTGTTCACTTTTCTACTTCCACTCTGCATTTCCATTGATCAAATGCAGTGTCTTTTTCAATGAGTTTCCTGCTACCCACATCAGAATTCATTTATTAAAAAAATTGTGATCTATGTATTTCTTATAGCACATCGTACTATCTGCTTTGCATTTTCTCCAGCTTTGTATATGCACATGTGGGTGTCCTTGACACAATCAGAAGAACTGGGCTTCTATTGCAATGAATTAACCAGAGATCCTTAATATATTTGAAAGACCAATCCTTCTTTGTCCATCATACCACATTTAATTAGAAAATATTTTACTTGGTTTAATATTAGGTAATTCGTTTTTCATTATTTTTATTACTTTACCTGGAGCAGCGTATAGTCTCTGAGATGTCCTCATTTCAAACTGTTTAGGCTCTGAGCATACTTTTGGTTTATGAATCTTTGTGTTAGTGAACACCTTTAAACCCATAGCCTGTAAAGGAAATTATTACCCAATCAGTACATAAACATTATAAAACATATATAGACACATACCTCTTTTCACTGAGTTTAACAAACATAACCCTCTTAGTTTTATATTAAACTTATTTTTAATGTAATGACTGTGGTAATCTTTTTATTACAGATTAATCATTCTTGAATGTACAAGTGACTGAGTCTTTAAATATTCACAAGTATTTCCATCAACTATGTTTTCACCCTAACATCCAGATAGGCTTAAGCAGTTCAAAACATAAGGAAAATAAGAGCTTTTAGCTATGTACAGGAGTAAAATATCTCTAGTTTGTTGTCCCAAGTACACACAACATGCAGCGCTGCTGTATCAAGTGAACCAGGTAAACCTGAGTACCGGGGACAAGGGGTGGGCTCAGAGACAGTAGTCAAATGGAAATCAAAAGGGTGTCCCTTTCAGAGTTCCCCTATCATCCTTTGTAGACACGATCCAATGATTTCTTTCATTATATCGCATACCTCTGAGTCCATTCCCACGCTATCCTCTTATACCTTTCTCGTCTGTCTTGTAGATCCGAGCAATCTCAGGCACTAAAGGATCGCCTGGATTGGATCACACAAGAGACAACAGATGGACAAGAGTACGTTAGAAATAGTGCCAGAGACCACTGTGCCCGGACAAATGCTGCCTTTACTCTTACGATTTGGATGGCAAATTCCTGTCGGAAACGCAACCTTAGGTGGCAATCTGTGGGGAAATGAATTGTCACGAGAAAAGACTCCCCCCTGCCGGGCCTGTCTCTTGGCTCCATCACTGCAGCTTGCCAATGAAAGAAAGTATCCCAACATGACCTGCAGGGGGAGCCTGTGCCAGGTTATTCAATTCCTTGTGGATTCTCTTCAGAGCCATCTTGGGAGGCAGGGGCAGCGAGGTTGGTGCCAGGTGAAGGGATTCGAGGCCAGGCGCAGCCGCGATCAAGAGTGGCTGGAGAGCATGGGGAATGTGGGCCAGGTGGGACTCAGTGAGGGCATAGGGCCACTGGTCTCCTGCACCTGCCACCGCCGACACGGCATTACCGGCTGTGCTCCTGGTACAGCTGCCACAGCTTCTCTATTAAACTCTCCGTGATCATATTACTCAAAGGGACATTTCATTTTGTTCTTTAAACTGTTGGCATCGTCAGTTTTTTTTTGATATCACAAAGCAATTTCAATATATAAAAAATTTTAATAGCAAACATTTCCAGCTTTGGCTCTGTCGCTATTAGTAACCTTGGAATAGTCACTTGACTTCTTTAGGCCCCTGTACTCGCAATTATGCTATGAAGACGTTAAACTAATGAATACTTTCCAATATTTCCAATTTTTTACTAACATGAAGAACTTACCACCTGTAATATAGGAACTTACCTGTAGAAAGCTGTACATATCTTTTGCATTTGGGTTTGCTACTGGCGAATACATGACTCCATCAATATAGACGCTTTGACGTTGGACACAATCTATGTCATCTTCCTCCTGGTTCAAACCCTCGGGGAAGCCAGTGAGGTCCTTAACTGGTAGCAGGTTATAAATCTTTACAAAGTCAAAGGGCCAAAAGGAAAAATGAATGGATTTTTTTAAAATGCAAGGAGAAAAGAACAAGAATAAACACTTTCATTGTGTGTGTGTTCTTATTACTAGGATAATTTAGAGACATTATGGATAATTTTCTCCAAATAGTGTTTCCATTTAAAGATATTAAATAATTTTAGGGAGAAAATATTCCATTTCAGTATTCCAGGATCATACTAATTTTGAGATTTCTGACTCATAGTAGAATGGAATAAAACTTTATTCAGTGAGAGCTTGAGGTCTTCTATATCTGAGACCCACTACTTGTCTATAAGTTTGTTATAGACATCTGGTGCCTCGCCAGATGTTGTGATGCTCTAACCTATGCCACCGGTATTTCAAAGACCAGCAAGGGTACCCATGTGGGCAGCTTTCCTTGGAGCTCACAGACAAAAACAAAACAAAACTAGGAAGATGAACCTAGCAATGGACTGAAAAAATTGGCCATTGAAAACCTTATGAATATCGGTATTGTTCAAACACCACACGAGAGTAAGTAAAGAAGTTATGCTAGCAGGGCTCCATTCACACATGCATGGGCTTTCCCCAAACAAAATGTGTTCCAATATGCTTCTTTGATCCACGAGTGACACACTCTCAGGAATATGCTTACCTCCATCTCTGAAGGGGACCTGAAATAAAGGTCCAATCAAAATAGTGGTGGGACCAAAACAGATCCCTTCTGAGGGGATCTGTTGGGCCAGGTGAATTCAAGGAGGAGAGCTCAAATCAGAAGGTGGTGACGACTGTTTTTTGGGGATCCCAAAATGGTAATCTTGATAGAGTTTTTTGAATGACACAGGACAATCACGAGGGGCTTGTAATGAAGACGTTTTAAGAAAATGGAAAATTTCATTGATGAGAGAAAAAGAGCAACAGGGACATTGTGCTGAGGAATTGTTTTTCCCAGGAAGACAATGAACTTGCTCATTCCTTGCGGGTAGGGAGGCTGTCCTGAGAATTTCTTTGGGAAATCTCATCCTATTCACTCTACAATTTTGATCTCACCCTTCAGATTTGCTTTGCTCCTCAAACTCAAAAATGTGTCAAAGAAATGTGATTCACTTTCATGTAAGTGTAAGACTACCGAATATTTTCGGGGTGGCTTCGAAACGAAGCACTGTCTTCGGAAGTGCATAGACCCAGGTGTTGGCTCTGTTGGGGACCAACAGCTTCCCATTTTAATATTGTGATTTAATCAAGTTTGCTAAGGTTTTATAGCAATACTTTTTGACTTTCCCTCCTGTATATTGTATCTAGCATATAAGGCACGTTTCACATACACCTCATAGAAAAAAGTACATATGAAAAAGCTAAAAAGTATCAATGCCTAAGTAGATATGATATTAACAGATCCTAGGAGCCCTGATGTCATAGTGGTTATGCACTGGGCTGCTAGTAGGAAGGTCCGAAGTGTGCGGCCTACAGCTGCTCTGTGGGTGGAAGAGGGGGCTTCATACTCCTGTAAAGTTTCACAATTATGAAAATGCCCAGGGGCAGTTCCAACCTGTCCTACAGCATTGTTATGAGTCAACATCAACTTGATGGCAGTGTGTTTGGTTTTGGAGAGTTTATCTTACACAAAAGGAGCCCTGGTGGTGCTCTTGGTTAAGCACTGGGCTGCTAACTGCAAGGTTGGTGGTTCAAAACCACTAGTCGGGGTCGGGGGTGGGGGAGGAGAAAAAAAAGAGCTGGTGCCGAGGGCTCAATAGAAAGTAGATGTCTAGAAGAGAATGAGGGCAACATAGGGATAAACAGGTCTGATTCAATTGATGGATGGATTGTGATAAGAGTTGTATGAGCCCCCAATAAAATGATTTAAAAAGGAAAAACAATAGCAACATCAACAAGCCCCCACCCCCACTCTGAAAGAGAAAGACAAGACTGATTGCTCCTAGAAAGATTTGCAGTTTCAGAAATCCTAAAGAGCAGCTCTACACTTTTCTCGACGGTCCCTATGAGTTGGACTTTACGTGATGGCAGTGGGCTATCCCATGCAGGACTTGCCTAGTGGTGCAAAATGGTTTCTGTTCCTACGGGCATCTAAAAGCTGGTGCTTTGGATCCACTTAGTGGTGCCATGGTTTGGGAGTGTGCTTCCACAGACACCGCAGCTGAGAAAATACCATGAGTAGGAACAGACAGGACGGGTAGTGTTTATATTTTAAATCAGATATGTCTTGGGGGAGCAAGTGCTCTATGACCAGCCATAAAGGTTGGTAGTTTGAAGCCATCCATAGGTATCTTGGAAGAAAGACCCGATGGTCTGCTCTGGAAGGTCACAGCCTTGCAAACCCTGCAGACAGACGTTCTACTTGGATGCACCGTGGGTTACCATGACGCCAAGTCAACTCTGCGGCAACTGGTTTGACTTTCAGATGTAGTGATATAGGTATGAAGGGGCTTCAAAAATGCTGTGGAAAAACGCAGTTGCCTCTTAATTCCACTTTTCCATGAAATTTTGGAGGACTCCTCCTATTCTTTTTCGGAGCCCCACGCATGGCCCTATTTTGAAACCCGAGATTGACAAGCACTTACCGTGGATGGGGAGAGTTCAGCCTCGGGCTTCAGGAGTAGCACACTTTGGTCCACCGCACGGAGGGCACAGAGGGACTGAGGAGAGGCCGCTACTCGCAACTGAGTGTGGGAGGCCGGAAGGCTTTGTGCTGGGTGGAAGCTCAAATCCACCTGTGCAATTGGGGAGAATGGTTGAACCAACCAAACAAAAATCCCACCACATTTCCTTATTTAACAATGTATGCACCCTCGAATTCTGAGTGATGCATGTGAATGCATGCCTTTCTTTGATTTTGTGCTGGTTGACACCACTGTAGTCTTGAGATGCTCTCGCCCTTTCCATTGATCTAGACTTCAAGAAGGAGCCCTGGTGTCTTAGTGGTTAGGCATTGGGCTGCTACAAGGTCAGCAGTTTGAAACCACCTGCAGATGCATGGAAGAAAGGCAGAATTTCCACCCTAATGATCTTGGGATCCCAGAGGGGGCAGTTCTACCTTACTCTAGAGGGTTGATATGAGTCATCATTGACTCAATAGCAGTGAGGGTTTTTTGGTTTTGTTTTGAAGCTTAACGAGCAAGCCACATGCAAAACTTAACTCTGAAGCTCATCAATCAGGTGAGAAGTATAGTTATAAATTATGAATATGAGATCTCTACTTTTTTTACTATAATATATGGTGAGATGCTCCCTCGCTGCAGATAGAATATGACTATAAATGGTTCTAGATGCTCTTGTATCTTCCTATTGGCTTTCTATCGAGTAGTCTTAAAAGCTTGCTTATATATTCCCCAACATTTCTTCACAGAAGGAAACCAGGCACTCTGAGCTGGAATATGATGAAAGATCATGCTGCCTCCATGAAGATTTGGCATTCGGAGTCAAGTGACATGGATTCTCATGGTGATTCTGTCATTATTTTGCTGAGTGAATCTGGGGAATTCATGGAACCCTTTGGTCTCAATGCTTACACATACAAAATAATAGATGCCAATAAGAACGCCGAGTTTTAAGTGTTGAAAATGTTATGATGTAAAGCACACACCTTGTTGGCCAGGCAATTTTCAACCTCGTATGATGCGGAATCGCCAACCACTTCTCCGTTAGGTAAAATGGTATAGAGAAGCAATCGAGCGATGGGAGCAATGTCTGACTCCACAGGGACTGACACAGAAAACTGGCCGTTCACTGGAGCAGAGAGAACGAGAGCATGGGTTAGACATCTCCCCAGCACTGAACTGAAGTGAGCCTCTTGCACAAAGCCATTTCAGAAGCCTTGTCTGATTAATGACAGTTCCTGCTTGTTGCTGCAATAGGAAGTAAACAGTAGACGTCATAAATGAATGACTACCTCTAAGCAGTCTCTTCACTCCTTGTTTACAGAGTGCTCTCCCACTTTAAGCTTTAGCTGATGCTATTTAAGGTTGTGGAGACATGTGCTTGGCTACCATGTCAGACCTAGTTGCTGTTGAGTTGATTCTGACACAGGGCAATCCCATGTGTGCAGAGGCGAACTGCTTCCATAGGATTTTTAGGGCTGTGAACTTTCAGGAACAAATGACTGAGCCTGTCTTTTGAGGGAATGCTGGGTGACTTTGAACTACCAACTTTTCAGGTGGAATGTTAACCATGAGCACCAATCAGGGTCTTCCATTGGAGAAGGGAAAAAACCAAAACCCAAAACAAGAAACCTGAAAGTGTGACGTGTAATAACGTACTCACATTTATGCTTATGTCTTCTCTAACCTTGATTAACCAATGTTCTATTCTTCTTTTCTTCCAAAAAAGATGATTAAACTCTTTGAGAAGTAGTCTACTTATTTATGCTTATTCTGGTGGAAAGACACACAGCCACATTCCATTTCAACAATTTCTGTGTAGAAGTCTGTGACAATGATTACATTCTTCAAGTTGTGTGCACAGTCTCATCATTCTTCTCTGAATTGTTCCACCACCACTGACTTAGACTCACTGTTCTGTAAGTTTTTCATCCAACCTATTGAGCTAGTTTTAATGCCTACATAAAGTTTTTAGTGATTGCGTTAAGCTTTAAAAAGACTATTGTGGCACTTCTGTGTTACTATCAAGGAACAATAAAAAAGTAGCTCATTGACAGTTTTCTAATAAGGTGTCTTTTAGATTGTATTTGACTAGATGAAATTATCATAGCTTTATATTGTTCCATATCCATAAAGATAACCAATTCAATGGCATAAACACTTAATTCTTCGTAAGCCAAACTATATTCAAAGGAGAGAAAAAAGACCAGAAAGCTATGTGGTCCATCAAAATCATTCCCAAATTTTACTTTTCCTTCTCTGGGTTCTCTGAAAAAAATCTTAAATCGCTTTCATTTTAAGAAAGCGCATATGACTTAAGATTTGGAAGCAGTATAGATTAAAAAACAACAGGAACATTTCAAATAACTTGAAGAAAAAAAGAAAATATTTGATAATGACTGAAAAAAAAAAGAAATATTAGTACTCCTTCCCAACCTACACTCCCATCAACTTCCCCTTTATTTGGGTGAAATGGGGATTCTCTCATTTTGAAACGATTCCTTGTATTTCTTCACTCTGGGGCTGAATGTGTCCGGGTGGGATAGAAATGTGGAGCTGATGGGAACACTCACTGTCTCCATCTTCTACTGGCAGTGTATGAGTTCCAGTTCGGACAATGCCTCCCTTGGCCATAATCTGCATAAAAGGATATAAAAAGGCATTCAGTTTGCTTGACAGAGGTTTCACCCCAAGTCTGGCCCTCTATTTTGTGTGTTTATTTAGAGCTCCTGCTGGCAATAATGAGCCCAAGAGAAGTCAAACTTTCAAAGGGAATGTGGATAAGTGATGATGTCTGAAGTATTTTATAATTTCTTGCCCCACAGAGAGCTTTTGTCTAAAGTTGAGTCTCCCTCCTCACCAGGTAATAGAAGACGAGCTCCTTCATGTCCTTCAGGACTTGTCCATTCAGAATATAATGTGCCTGGAGGTTATTAGTTTGACCACAGGGCAGTGAATGAGCAATGGGCTCAAGGTACACATAGCTCTTGCTTAGGGAGAATATATGATGAGCAGTGTGGTATGCATCTTCGTTTTCTTCTGACAGCCATTGGTAGCCAAAACAGGTAGGATCATCCTTGCGTTTGACCTAATGCATTGGAAAAGCAATATTATTGTATAGATTATATGGCATGCAGAATCAATGCTCTCATAAAATTACAAAAATTTACTGTATTACTGTAGAGTAGCTAGAAATCTTTTGTTTGAAAGTTACAAGTGAGAGAAAGGGGAATTTTATTTTTGGTCAAGATTAGAAACAAGCATGATTTGTGTTTCCTTGCAGAGGGTCCTGATGTTGGTATTTATTTTTCTGATGAGCATAAATGAGGCATCCTTTGCTCTGATTAGCTTGCTTGATGTTCCTTTGGCTACTTTACTTAGGCAGCCAAAGATACTGGAACTAGGAAATCTCACTGAGAAGATTAAGTAATCTCCAGGAAATGAAGAATTGATCCTCAGATAGTAACAGTCTGTTTTGCAATGGGCCATCTCAAGTGAGTTTTAGAAATAACTGTAATATTACTCGAAGGCCTGAGAAAATCTCTGTAAGCAGCATTAGCTCATAGAGTGGACTTGAGGAATAAGCTGAAGTCTACATCTCCTGGGCCATAGTGAGTCGACTATTGCTAACAGTTCCTGTGATTCTGGACTGTCGAGCCTCAAATGTCATATTGGGATATATTTCCATGGAGAAGTTGTACCTTATCTCTTTCCAAGCTTCCTCTTGCCTCATCTACACATACCCTTGTAGCATGAGTGACTCATAATGCCAGCAAAATATGTTGTTCCTGTCTCTATACATGCTTTAGCATATATATATATATATATATATATATATATATATATATATATATTCAAGAAAAGGGAACATTTAAAAATAACATTTTCATTGTCAGGAAGAGTACAATGCCTTTCACATAAAAGATGATTAAGTTCATTGACTGAATAAATGATTGAACATTGGAGAAGTTCCAAGATGGTGTCCAGGTAGAATCGCCCACCCAATGTTCCTGCTGTTAGATCGGAAAATTGAGAGGTAAGGAGGCCAAAATGGTAGGCAGGATGCCAGAAATAGAGTTCAAACGTACTAGGTTCTGTAGATCAGACCTCACCCCACGATTTTCACCCATAGGCTGATTCAAGGGCTCACTGAAATGCTCTAAGTTCACTGTCTCTGCCCACAGGCTCCACTAATCCCTCACCAGGTCCAGTGGAACAGTATCCACCAGCCCTTCCTGTGCCTAAGATTTGAGACCCACAGCATGCAGTAGTTTTCCCAGACTGCAGTCTAAAGGTGGCCATAATCTCGGGCTCTTGGAGAGTCTCCAAGAACTAGCCATAAGGGCTCACACTGGAGGTCTTCTCTCTGCAACCCTCCCCCCTCCTTCATTGACAGGCTTTGCATCTTCTCTCCCCAGCCAGGAACAGAGCAACTGCATCAGCCATCCCATTTCCCCTCTGCTCAGCTCCCTGCCTGCCAGTCTGGATAGAAACTACTGATAATTAGACACTAATTTGGTATAATTGGTTCTCAGTCTTCCTAATGCTGTGACCCTTTAATAGAGTTCCTCATGTTGTGGTGACCCTCCAACCATAAAATTATTTTTGTTGCTCCTTCATAACTGTAATTTTGCTGCTGTTATGAATTGGGCCACCCCTGTGAAAGGGTCATTCGACCCCCAAAGGGTCGTGACCCACATGTTGAGAACCACTTCCCTAGGATATTGAGCCCCTGTGGTAGCGTGTAGATCCCCAGGGCACAGCCTATGAGCTGTGCAGGAGGCAGCTGGGGTGACACTGGAAGGCAGCTGGGGCAATACAGACCCAGTGGGCCCCAAACCCACTTCGCTAATCTGGTCCTCTTTCCCTGGGGGACATCATGGCACAGCTCAGATAACAGGCCCCCATACAAATCCATTATTAAAAGAAAAAAACAACAACAAATACTTTCAATCAAAGGTTCTGTTCCTTTGTGTAACTTTGAATGTAAGCTACCAAAAACCTGGTTCCTTTTATATAGCTTTAACATAACAAATCAGGCAGATAGCAGGTCCCCTGTGCATACTCTACAGAGCTTTACTATAACAAAACAGAAAACCAACAGGAGCTGAAAGCTGCAGCCTAATTAAAAAACTGGTTCTACCTCCAATGCATGGCCTCAGGCCTTGTGGTGTCCACACCAGGCCAC
This sequence comes from Echinops telfairi, assembly GCF_000313985.2. Lineage (NCBI taxonomy): Eukaryota > Metazoa > Chordata > Mammalia > Afrosoricida > Tenrecidae > Echinops > Echinops telfairi. The sequence continues at coordinate 909,288 of NW_022103938.1, forward strand.
CCTGAACCCTCGGCTACACCATCAGCCAGCCCTCCCTGGACAGCACCATGGTCTGCCAACCACTGCCAGCCTCCATCCACCTCAAACCACCCCTGAGGCCTTTCCACCAAACTGTAGCTGTTCCTTGCTCAACCAGCCTAGATAGGACTACCCTCACAGCCTGCAAATGTCCAGCCAGTGTCCCCTGAGAGGGCCATCCAACCTGTCCTCCAAGCAACAGAATAGGCTAGGGTTAGAGAGAAATCCCAGAGGGACAAAACCATAGCTTAACCCAGGGCAGTTGGCTAGAAGCAGCCTGCAGAAGCATTCCTACCAAGGCCCCAAAGAAAGAGCCCAAGGATCTTTGACTCCCTAGGCAAATGGCTCGGAGCTCCTACAAATCAACATGCAGACAGCAAACTGCCTTAACAACCTCAATGAACAGTCCGGAGAAACAAAATGTAATGTCAGAGGAAGTGGAGAATCAGATGTTGATCTGCCACAGAAAGAAATCTTCAGAATGCTGCGGGGAGTCACACAGGATATGAGGGAAGCAATACTGAAAAAGGATGAAATGATAGAGGAGATAAAGGCCACACACCAAAGGAAAATTCAAGAGTTAAAGGACGAGGTAACAAAAGCAAATAACAAAATTCACAGACTTCTACAACAGACTAGAAGCAGAGATTTGTACTCGTTTTCTTGAGGATAACCAGGCAGACTTCGATAAATGGGAAAGACAGCCAAACAAGATAATCAGAGAAGCTAAAGAAAACCTGAGAATTGTTCTGTCTGATGCTATGAAGAGTAACAACTTAGAATAATAGGACTATCAGAACAAGACACAATGAAGACGCCAACAGCAAAAACAGCAAAGAAATTCTTAGAGGAAAACTTCTCCAGCTTAATGAATAAAAAATCAGGCAATCATCCAGTGGGCTAAAAGGACAACAGCTAGACTGATTCCCAAGAAGAATTTTCCGAAGAGTATAATAATAGTTAAACTATTCAATTTTGAGGAAAAGGAGAAAATTATAACAGTTAGGTGAAAAAACTCAGTCACCTACAAAGGTACCCAAATAAGAATATGCCCAGACCTATCAGTGGACACCGTGAAGAAGAGGAGAGAATAAAAGATCAACAAACAGAAGTCTGTCAGACTGCTATATACATCAGATGAGACCATGGAAGAGGAGGCCAAAAGGTAGGACCCTTCACAATAGCCAAGCACATACTGAAATATCTAGGGATATACTGAGTTAGTTAATTGTGTCAGCCTGGCCGATAATCACATGTGGTGCTGGTTGAAAGGCGGAGGGATAAATGGGTGGTGAAGCCTCGCCTTTCTAGTTCTCGGGTCTCTTGT
>NW_022103938.1:912343-914557 GCF_000313985.2 Echinops telfairi
TTTGTGAGGTGGAGGACTTTGTGGACTGGTGTTGGGTTAATGGGTTAATGTTGGACTTGTGGGCTTGGGCAGCATTGGGTTGGGATGTTTTCATGATGCACCTTTTCTTTACATAAAACTCTCTTCTTATACGTGAGTCGCCGTGGATTTGTTTCTCCAAAGTACCCAGACTAATACATATACCTTACCAAAAAACCAAAAGATTTGTATGAGGAGAACTACAGAACACGATTACAAGAGTGACCTCCACAAATGGAAGACTATCCAATGCTCGTGGATTGAAAGACTATATACTAAAGATGTCAGTCCTGTCCAAGCACTACATAAGTTTAATGCTATCCGATAAAAAAACCAACATCTTTCTTCAAAGAATTGGAAACACTAACTACCAACCGCATATGGAAAGGGAAGAAACAAGAATTAGCAGAGAACTCCTCAAGGAGGACAAAGTTGGAGCGCTTTCTTTACCTGTCTTTAGCACCTATTATACAGCCACAGTGGTCAAAATAGTGTGGCACTTGTATAATGACAGATATTCAGACCAATGGAAAAGAACTGCAAACCCAGAAATGAAATCAGCATACAGACAACTGATTCTTGAAAAGGGCCCCCAGAATATCAAATGAGAAGCAGATGCCTTCTTAAACAAGTGGTGCTGGAAAAAAAAGAATATCTACCTGTGGGGGGAGGTCAGATGCTTACAGACAACCTCCCTGAAGACAGTTAGTCACCAGGGAGTAGGCCCTGCTCCCTGCTGTTGGGGACAATGGATTGCTTCTCCCTAAGGCTTGCCACCATTAGCTTGGTTCCTGTAGGTGGAGTTCACATCCTACTGTTGAACCAGGGAACAGGTCAAACCAGCTCTGTGACATTCAAAGTTAAGCTATCATCCTAAATCTAGGATCCACCCATCTTGTCACATGTATACCCCAAATCCCTCTTCCTATTGCATATATGTCCCTAGACCACCCCCTCTCATTGCTGTATAACCTATAGTGCAACCCCTTCCTGTGATGTGTGTCTTTACCTGTAATCAGTGGGCTTGCATGCCCCTAAAAGGTATATAGGCCTGGGTAAGTGATAGAGATCACTCTCTCCTCTCTCCCCCTCACTCTCTTGAATCCTCCCTTGACCTCTCCTCGGCTCCCTCTTCTCCCATTTCCCTTTCCCCTCATCCTCCTCCCCTTCCCCCTCTGTCCACATGGACCATCAAGCGGGGCTGAGGTGAGCATGCTACCATGAAATGTGTCTGACTCCATTATTGCAATATCTCTTTTATCTCTCATGCTTTCGATGACTTTAATATATATATATCTCAACCGTACAATTGTGCTAATTAAACCCGTGACTAGCGGTGGGGGGCTGGCCTCATCCCAACTCATACCGCATCTACCCACAGAAAAATGAAGCTAGATCCTTACTTTACTCCATGCACAAGAATAAATTCATGGTGTATTACAGACCTCAAGCTTAAACCTAAAACTATTAGGGCCATCAATGAAGGAATTGGGACAAATCTAAGAACTTTGGTATAGGGAATACATAGGATATCAGATATAAGGAAGGACACAAACCAAAGAAAGCACAAATTGATAAGTGGGATATAATGAAGATAAAACATTGTGTACATTGAAAGAATTTGACAAGAACTCACAGATTGGGAAAACATCTTCAGCATTGACACTTTAGACAAAGATTTTATTAATAAAATCTACAGTACTCTGCTAACCTAAATAAGGGAAAAACAAATAGCCCATTGAGGAGGTAGGCAAAGGGCCTGAACACAAGTTTCACAAAGGTAGAAATCTGAATGGCAAACAAACATATGGGGAATACAAATTGAGTTGTTTTTATGTTTTTCCTCTCCTGTACTTTAACCCTGATTTATATTATTTCTTTTCTTTTGCTATTAATAGGATTGTCCTGTTGACTCTGCTCTAATTGCTGGAGGTTTTCCCCAGCATATCAATCATTAAGTCTCTCTTCCTTTTTCATGGGTGCAACGAAGTCCCCAAGTAATCCCCAAAATACACTTCAGATTTGAAGGGCTGGGGCTTGGCACCTCATCAGACTAGATTACAAAACATACATAAGGGTGAGCAGACAGATCTGAAAGTATTTTAAAAAGCACCCCCCTCTCCCAGCTAAGGTGAGGGATGGCTGGCTGCTGCTTTGTCAATTACAGTTTTACATTTACCTCCTTCTTAGTAACAT